>NC_133330.1:256730612-256863536 GCF_042186555.1 Aquarana catesbeiana
GCAATAACTTCTCTGCAGGATGTGGAAACCTTGCAAAAAGATCTGAACAAATTAATGGGGTGTGCAACTATATGGCAAATGAGGTTTAATGTAGAAAAATGTAAAATAATGCAATTGGGTGGCAAAATATGAATGCAATCTATACACTGGAGGGAGAACCTCTGGGGGAATCTAGGATGGAAAAGGACCTGGTGGACCTAGTAGATGATAGCAGCTTAGCATTGCATGCCATTGCTGAGCCTGCTAACAAAGCAAACAGAATATTGGCAAGCATTAAAAAGGGGATCAACTTCAGAGTTAAACGATAACTCTCCTGCTCTACGAGAATCTGGTCCGGCCGCACCTAGAGTATGCTGTCCCGTTCTGGGCACCAGTCCTCAGGCAGGATGTACTGGAAATGGAGCGAGTACAAAGAGTGGCAACTAGGCTAATAAAGGGTCTGGAGGATATTAGTTATGGTGGAAAGTTTGCGAGCACTGAACTTTTTCTCTCTGGAGAAGAGATGCTTGAGAGGGGATAAGATATCAATTTATAAATACCATACTGGTGACCCCACAATAGGGATAAAACTTTAGCGGAAGGGAGTTTAACAAGACACGTGGCCACTCATTAAAATTAGAAGAAAAGAGGTTTAACCTTAAACTACGTAAAGGCTTCTTTACTGTAAGAGCGGCAAGGATGTGAAATTCCCTTCCACAGGCAGTGGTCTCAACGGGAAGCATCAATAGTTTTAAAAAAAGAATTAGATAAGCACCTGAACGACCGCAACATACAGGGGTATACAACGCAATACTGAAATATAACAACACATATAGGATGGACTTGTGTCTTTTTTAAACCTCACCTACTATGTAACACAGAAAGAGGAGAGCGGCTTGCATCCTGTAGTGTTCTCCAAGGTATTGAATTAACGTAATTGAAAAAAAAAAAAAATCTTAAATATACAGTACAGGACACAAGCTGGATATTCATACCAGTGGACATTCCAAAAGCAAGTAGGGTGCACAACAAGGTAAACAGGGCTATGGTCAACATTAAAAAGGGTTAAAACGGACCCAAATCAGTGTGCCGCTGCAAGAGTTTTGCAGTCAACATCTGCCTACACTAAAGCTTGTTCATCCACCTGGAAGGGCTTGGAGAAGGTATGAGATGAAAACTAGATGATGGTCTTGCAAACTGGGCAACAGAGACTGGATGTTGGAATGCCCAGGAAACCCCCATCAATCTGGAGGAGTGAGCATGTAAGAATACTGGATTCTTTTCTTTACAGTATAAGCTCTTGAGATAAGTGGTCATCTCCACCTGGCATTAGTGGATTTTGAGGCAGGCAAAGCCCTTACAAGACAAAGCGAAAATCCATCTTTTTTTACAGAAGCTGTGGCTCTTAGATAAACTCTGATAGCTCTGCTGTCTAGACAGTGAAGTGCGCTTAGAAGCAGAGCAAAACGGGGGAAAAACTATGTCTTTGTTAAGGCAGAAGTTAGATACCACCTTAGGTAGAAAGGTAGGTCTTGGGCATAAGACCATATTTGTGTCTTTGTAATGGATCAGGACAGCCACCAAGAAGGCCACTTTGGAGGAAAGATCATCCAAAGAAAATTTTCTAATGGGTTCAATGGGTGGTTACCGCAGGGCACAAAACTCATAGGATTGAAAAACCTTTGCTCACACCAGGCAAAGAAAGATTTCCATGCACTATTTTAAGTTTTTCTGAAAGTGGCTTTTGTGGCTTGTAGCATGTGGGAAGGAAGGAAGGAAAAAAAAAAAATCAGACACACCACTGCCCTTTAATGCCCTGTATACACGATCGCACATTCCGTCAACAAAATCCATCAGATTTTTTCCAATGGATGTTGGCTCAAACTTGTCTTGCATAAACACGGTCACACAAAGTTGGTCGGAAATTCCGAATGTCAGGAACGCGGTGACGTACAACACGTACGATGAGCCGAGAAAAATGAAGTTCAATAGCCAGTACTGCTCTTCTGCTTGATTCTGAGCATGTGTGGCACTTTGTGCGTCGGAATTGTCTACACACGATCGGAAATTTACGCAAACAGATTTTGCGGTCAGAAATTTTTAGATCCATCTCTCAAACTTTGTGTGTCGGAAATTCCGATGGAAAAAGTCAGATGGAGCCTACACACAGTCGGAATTTCCGACAACAAGCTCTGATCGCACATTTTCCGCCAGAAAGTCCGACCGTGAGTACATGGCATAAGGCCTGGTCTTCCACAGCTATGCTGTTAAAGCCAGTGTCTAAGAAGCAGGATGGAAAAGAGATAGAAGATCTTGGTCTGTCCTGCTTGGAAAAGACCAAAAGGATCATCTATTAAAAGTTTGAGTAAGTCTGTTTACCGGGTTATCCTGGGCAAAAAAAGATAAATTGTGATCACAAAACCTCTACACAATCAAAGGCCTTTGAGAAAGCCACGATTGGTGCAACGCGTCAGTAAGGCAGTGACATCATCGCCCTGAGGATGCCATTTTTCTGGAGTTTGGTGTGTGGGTTACCCCATTCTGTTATATGTGCTTTTTTTACCCATCTCAGTGTGAGAGGATTACTTCTTTTTTTGCGGTACGGCACTGTGTCGCTTTACCTGATAAATGCGCAGTTGTACAACGCTGTACCCAAACAAAATGGAGGTCCTTTTTACCCACAAATAGGGCTTTCTTTTGGTGGTATTTGGTCACCTCTGCAGTTTTTATTTTTTTCGTTATAAACAAAAAAAAGACCGACAATTAAAAAAAAAAACAAAAAAAAACAAATATATAATAATAATAATAAATATATATATATTTTTTTACTTTATGCTATGATACAGCTCAAATAAAAATAATTTATTCATCAGTTTAGGCCGATATATATTCTTCTACATATTTTTGGTAGAGAAAAAAAACAAAAAAAAAACCACAATAGGCATATATTGATTGAGTTGCACAAAAGTTATAGCGTCTACAAACTAAGGGATAGATTTAGGGAATTTTTTTTAATTATTGTTTTTACTGGTAAATGCGGCAATCTGCAATTTTTAGCATGACTGCGACATTGCGGCAGACAAATCTGACCCCAAATGACACTTTTTGGGGACCAGTGACATTATTACATTGATCAGTGCTATAAAAATGCACTGATCAATGTAGAAATGACACTGGCAGGGAAGGGGTTAACACTAGGGAGCGATCAAGGGGTGTTCCCTAGGTGTGTTCTAACTGTAGGGGGGATGGGCTTACTGGAACATAATAGAGATCACTGTTCCCGATCACTGGGAACAGTAGATCTCTGTCATGTCATCTTGCAGAACTGGGAATCACCTTGTTTACATAGGCAGTTCCCTATTCTGCCTCTCCTGAAAATTTTGAATGTTTATGGCACATTATTTATAGCAGCTTAGTGGACACATATCACTATTGCTGCACTTAAAAACAATATTTGGACTGGTTTTATACGATTATATAGAGAATTTGTGATCATAATTCATATTTTTGCACTGTTGCTTTATTTGCTATATCCACCAGTGGATTTCTTGTATATTGATGCATTGTGGGTAATTAGATTTATTATAGCACTTCACTTTATTATTTTTGATAAACTGTAACGGACATCCAGAGGAAATACATACACGATATTGGTATAATGTTCAGCGCTAAACCATTTGATGAAAAGGATTAAAGTTTAAATGAAAAGGCATGCATCTGCATACTGATACATGAAAGTGCAACCATGAGAATAGTGAGTCGATTGAAAGTTCTGTGGGATAAACTCCTAAAAATTACAGTCTCTAAAAAAAAAAAGTCTCTAAATGGAGGCTGTAAAGGGAGCGAGGCAGCTTCAGGTGCGGGCTGGGGAACCTGATCACTGAACAAAAGGGAAGCAAAAGGAGGAGAGAGAAGCGCCAAGACAATCCTTTAAACAGCTTAGGAATTTATTCAGTATATAGGTATAAAACAACACTAAAAACTTGCGTGAAAAATGTTGGAGCACTTGCAGAGTGCTAGAGCGGGTGGGAACTTCCACGTACAGTGTCACAGGAGCACAGGAGGACCGCCGGGAAGCCTCTATTCAGGGATCAACGAGCACTGTGTGTTAGCCTCGGTAAGCCCTTGGCTGTGTGTCTCTGGGTGGGAGTGGTCCAGGGCTGTCAAACTGGGGAGCCACAAACACGCTGTCTGGCCAATCAGAACACGTTTTGAAGCCCCCGCCGCGTTCGTGACCATTAGATTCAACCCAGAACTGATCAATCTTTAGGTCCAGGCCAATGATTTATGGCCTGGACCTGCTGATCGGTTCTGACAAATGAAATCCTTCCCCTGCCTGTAAGTGTAAACACAGGCAGGGGACGTGATGTCATCTCCCCTCGTGGAACTCCCTTTGTTCCAGAGAGAGGAGAGGAGACATCTCACAGTAAGTTGCACCAACACTACACTAACACCAGTACACGTAGGCACACTTGCCACCCCCCCAGTTAACCCCTTCACTCCCTGTCACAGTGTCACCCAGTGTAGTGTTCACATTTTTCTTTGATCACTGTACTGGTGTCATTTGTGACACTAATCAGCGTTAGGGCAGTTAGTGGTAGGCCCAGGTAGCTCTAGGGTACACCCCTAACAAAGGTTTAACCCCTTGATTACCCCATCACCAGTGATCACCGTATTAGTTTTCCGGGCGACGCTGGTTAGTTATTTATTTGGTTATAGCATCAGGGCAACCGCCGTATATTAACTAAATAAAGGTTTAACCCCCTGATTATCTGGCGGGTGATATCAGTTAGGTTTTAGCGTCAGTCACGGTCTGCGTCGCCCCAGGCAGCATCAGATTAGTGCCAATACCCACGCACGCACCATACACCTCCCTTAGTAGTATAGTGTCTGAAGGGATCAATATCTTTGATCTGATCTATACTAGCGTGCCCAGTAGTTTAGGGTTCCCAAAAACGCAGTGTTAGCGGGATCAGCCCAGATACCTGCTAGCACCTGCGTTTAGCTCCTCCGCCCAGCACAGCCCACCCAAGTGCAGTAGCAATCGATCACCGTCACTTACAAACACTAAACACATAACTGCAGCGTTCACAGAGTCAGGCCTGATCCCCGCGAACGCTAACAGTTTTTGTTGGTAGCGCTTGAATCAGTTGCTGACAATCAGTTCCTGTGAGTCTCACTAGTTGTACCAATAAATTTAGAGGCCAAAATGTCCAATCGAAGGTACACTAGTGAAGAGGCCTACACATTTCTGAGCATGACAGATAGTGAAGAGGAAGTCACCCATCTGTCAGATTCAGGCTCAGAATACGTTCCTGTAGACAGCAGCAGCACCCTGATAGATAGCTCTGACGACGGCGTAGTGGTCCCAGAAGAAAAAGTGTCCGATGTGTCCACTGTAATGTTGCAGTCCCGATAAAAATTACAGATCGCTGCCATTACTAGCAAAAAAAATTAAATAAATTAAAATGCTATAAATCTATCCCCTATTTTGTAGACACTATAACATTTGCGCAAACCAATCAATATACGCTTATTGCAAATTTTATTACCAAAAATTTATAGAATACATATCGGACTAAACTGAGGAAAAAAAATGGATTTTTAAAACAGCTTACCTGTAAAATCCTTTTCTTGGAGTACATCACGGGACACAGAGCACCATAATAATGACTATGTGGGTTATACGCTTACCTTTAGGTGATTGGACACTGGCAACCAATAGTAAGACGGTTTCTCCCATATAACCCCTCCTATACCAGAAGCACCTCAGTTTTGTAGCAAGCAATGACGATCCCGTGATGTACTCCAAGAAAAGGATTTTACAGGTAAGCCGTTTTAAAAATCCATTTTTCTTTATCGTACATCACTGGACACAGAGCACCATAATAATGACTATGTGGGATGTCCTAAAGCAATGCACCTGAGGGGGGAGGGGGGGGGGACACACATTATCCCTAAGCCCAACGGGCCTGAGACTATAAAGCTGCCTGCAACACGCTGTGGCCAAAAACAGCCTCTTTTTGAGATCTCACATCCACCTGGTAAAACCTGGTGAACGTATGAACTGAAGACCAAGCGGCCGCTTTGCAAACCTGAGCCATAGACACCTGCTGGCATACTGTCCATAATGCATTAATCCCTCTAGTGGAGTGTGCTTATAAATCCCGGGGTGGAACCCTGCGCTTTAATCCATACGCCTGGATAATAGTCTGACGAATCCACCTGGATATAGTTGAACTTGTTGCCGGCTGTCCTTTTTTAGGACCTTCAGGCAAGACAAAAAAAACAGTCTTCCGAAAGGGAGCTGACATTTTCAAGTAAACTTTTATCGCCCTCACCACATCCAGTGAGTGAAGCGACCTTACCTCCCTAGTCTTATGGTTTGGAAAAAAGGAAGGTAAAATGATATCCTGATTCAAATGAAATTTGGAAACCACCTTCGGTAGAAAATCCGGACGAGGGCGCATGACCACTCTGTCCTGATGAAGATTCATAAAAGGTTCTTTGCAAGAAAGGGCGGACAATTCTGACACCCTTCTAGCCGATGTTATAGCCACTAAGAAAACTAATTTCCTGGTCAATAGGACAAAAGGGGATAGGCCTAATAGGTTCAAAGGGTTGACTCTGTAAGGCTGACAGTACCAAATTTAGGTCCCAGGGACATAAAGGTGGTTTAACCGGCGGCCTCAGGTGTGTTACTCCCTTGACAAATGTTTGCACCAAAGAATGGGATGCAATTGGTCTTTGGAAAAAAAATTATAAGGCTGAAATCTGTCCCTTTAATTGTCCCTAAAGCGAGCTGCAAGTCTACTCCTGCTTGAAGAAAGGCGAAAACTCTTCCAATCGTATACCTACGAGGGTTCCATTTTCTTTCCTCACACCAAGAAATGTATGACTTCCAGACTCTATAATAGATAGCTCTAGAAACTGACTTTCTAGCATTTATCAAAGTAGACAAGACTGAACCCATAATACCACGGTCTTTCAATAGTCTGGTCTCAATAGCCAGGCCATCAAATTCAGCAACCGTAAAGAAGGATGGAATATGGGTCCTTGAGACAACAGGTCTGGACGGCAAGGAAGGACCAATGGGTCCCCTACTGCCAACCTCACAATCTCCAAGTCGACTTGTCCCAGGCTTTTAGAATACTGTTCTGGAACACTCTGGAGTGGAACTGTGCATACGGCACTGCGTTGAAGGACGACACCATCTTGCCCAGTAACCTCATGCACAGCCGAATAGAAGGTGTTCGTTCTTTTTTCACCTTCTGGACAAGTTCCACTATGGAGGCGACCTTGTAGGGGGGCAAAAACACCTTTTCTTGGGCGGTGTCCAAGACCAGACCCAGATACACCAAGGCTTGGGTCGGACAAAGAGCTGACTTGTCCACATTCAGAATCCAACCTAGGCGCTGTAAAACCTGTACTGACACGTTCTGAATTGGCATGGGACGAGAGCAATCTCTTAGGAGAAAGTTGTCCAGGTATCCTACGACGGAGACCTTCTGAGACCTTAGGGAAGCCAACACTGGGGCCAGAATTTTTTTGAAAACTCCGGGGGCCGTGGCCAGACCGAATGGTAGTGCCACGAATTGGAAATGACTGCCCTCTACAGCGAAGTGTAGGAACCTTTGATGTGGACCGAAGATCAGCACATGAAGGAACGCGTCTTTGATATCTATGGACGCTAAATAGTCTACCCTTCTCAGGGATTTTATAATTGAACGAACCGACTCCATGCAGAAGGATCGGACGTCCACAAAAAGGTTGAGAGCCTTGAGGTCCAAAATGGGCCTTACTTCCCCATTTGGCTTCGGCACGGTGAATAGGTTTGAGTAAAACCCCTTGAACCTTTCCTCGTGCGGAACCTTTACAATTCCCCCCTGCATCAGCAGATGCTGTAAAGCTAGGAATAGGCATCTTCTTTTCTCTGGATCCGACGGAACCCTTGAGTACAGAAACCGATTTGGGGGAATTTCCCGAAATTCTATTCTGTAACCGTATTTTACAGTGGAAATGACCCATCTGTCTCAAACTAGTTCTTCCCAGGTATCCCCAAACAGCCAAAGCCTGCCCCCCACCCATGAGAGCGGGGGTGCCCCTTCAAAGGTAGGCTTGGAGTTGGGCTTGGGTGTCTTTTGGGTCCAGGGTTTCTTCTGACCCTGGGTTCTTTTAAACCCAGACGGCTGAGGCCATCGATACCGCTTAGGGGGAAGAAGCACTAGGTCCTGGAGCACTGGGAATTTTATAAGAGGGTTGCTTCCCTTTCTTTTTATTAGGGCGTAGGGCACTCTTTCCTTCAGAGATCTTTTGGATATATTTATCCAGATCCTCGCCAAACAAGCGCTCTCCATGGAATGGAAAAGCTGCTAATAGCCTTTTACATGGCGTCTCAGCAGACCAGTTCTTTAGCCACAAGACTCTGCGCATATGGATTGATAGTAACACAAAACGAGATATCTGTTGGATTGAGTCCTTCAATGCGTCTACTGCAAAACATAAGGCATGAGGAATCTCCGATAACTCCTCGGCAGATTCCTCCTGGCAAGGTAGGTTCTTTACCAGCCTTTTAAAGCGATCCTTTAGGGATTGGCAAATCCCAATAGCTGCAACTGCTGGCTGAACTGCTGCACCAGCCACCGAAAAGGAGGCCTTTAACAAGGACTCTAGCTTTTTATCAGCCGGATCCTTAAATACCTGGGCATTATCCACTGGACAGGTTAAACTTTTACTCACTGAAGATATGGCAGCGTTCACCAAAGGTGTCCCCCTATTTCTTCCTGAACCTCTCCTCCATAGGATATAAGACAGAAAACCTTTTTGGAGGCAAGTATATCCTGTCAGGGTGCTCCCAGTCCGCGTAAACCACCTGCTCCAGTAACGGATGCAAAGGGAACGCTTGGGAAATTTGCTGAGGTCGCAAAGATCCCAAAGTAGAACAGGAGAGTCCAGACCGGGGGTAACTTGAACCCAATTCGTACCATCTCAATTAGAGATTGGATAAATAATTTTTGGGAATGGGAGGCTGAAATTGGCTCTTCAGAGCCAGAGTCCTCAGCCGAGGATTCTTCAGCCTCTGCTTCCTCCCGGTCTTTTACCACCTCTTCCAAATACTCCGCCCATTCTGGTTCCAGATCACCTGGACCCATCTGGCTATAAGATTCCTGGCGCTCTAGTGACTCTCCACTTGGCCCAGGCTCAGGGGTGGGAGATCTATTACGCTTCCTCCCCCCTTGTGTTACAGAGGCAATCATGCCAGCTATTTTGCCCTCAAGGCCCGCTAAGGCAGATGCCAAATCATCCTTTGTAACATAAGCCGAGGCAGGTATATTGGTAGCGGCCACTATGCCTGACAACTGCAATGGCTCAGCCAGGCCAGATGCCGCAGGTCTTTCGGGAGAAACTGAGGCTGCATCAGCATGGGGATGGTCTCCTGTTTTTAAAGGAGGAACTCTTACCCCTGTGCTTGCCTTGTTCCCTATACCTCGTTTTCTGGAAGACATTGCTTACACACGAGGAATAAAAGGAGTATTCCCCACAAACTACAACCAGCCTTTAACCTGTCACCACTGTGTCCAAGACCTCCAGACTCATGTGCTCAATATCGCTCTGTGCTGTCCACACGCACGCCAGGAGCTCCATCCCTATAAAGCCTTAGCCTGAGAGTGAGCGCGCGCATCATCGTGATCAGCAGCATGCCCGCCGCACACCAAGGGTGCACACGCACGCGCACACTCCCGATCAAAAAAGCGGGCCATACCGGCCATCTGTAATCCTAGACACAGTTTTCAAGGTTTACCAGCAGGTTTCAGAGGGAAATAGATACATATATAAAAAATTCCCAAAGGGAGTACTCACCATCCCAAGCAGCAGGGCCTGTTTTACCAGGCTCAATCTTCCCCCATCACGGCGGGTAGCGCCTCTAAGGACCTTCAGGGACTGGGTCCCCCATATCTTGGGGTCCACACCCCTGGACCTAAAGCACCCTTTCTGGTTTACCATGGGCAAGAGTGACCAGGAATACCAACTTAACAAAGGTCCAGCAAAAAGTACAAAATATGTTTTTTTCCAAAATAGTTTTTTTTTGTTTATAGCGAAAAAAAAAAAAAAAAAAAAACGCAGAGATGATCAAATACCACCAAAAGAAAGCTATTTGTGGGGGGGAAAAAAAAAAAGACGTAATTTTGTTTGGGTACAGGGTCGCATGACCGTGCAATTGTCAGTTAAAGCGATGGTGCCGTATAGCAAAAAAATGGTTTGGTCATTGAGCAGCCAAATCTTCTGGGGCTAAAGTGGTTAAAGTATCCTTTTTTCTCTAGCTGCTTTTTTTTGTCTGCCGCCCAAAATGAGCTGCTCACCGCCCTCTCAAGACCTTCAACAACATTTAATCACTTGCCCACTGGGCACTTAAACCCCCTTCCTAACCAGACAAATTTTCAGCTTTCAGTGCTCTCACATTTTGAATGACAATTACTCAGCCATGCAACACTGTATCCATATGAATTTTTTGTCTTTTTTCACACAAATAGAGCTTTCTTTTGGTGGTATTTAATCACCGCTAGGTTTTTTATTTTTTGCGCTATAAAAGAAAAAAGGACCGAAAATTCTGTTAAAAAAAATGCATTTTTCTTTGTTTCCGTTAATAATAATTAATTTTTGGCCAAATTTATAATGCTACATATCTTTGGTAAAAATAACCCAAATCGGTGTATATTATTTGGTCTGTGTGAAAGTTAGAGAGTCCACAAGCTATGGTGCCAATCTCTGAAATTTGATTACACATGAAGTACTGATGGCCCATCTAATTTCTTGAGACCCCAACAAGCCAGGAAAGTACAAATACCCCCCAAATGTCCCCTTTTTGGAAAGTAGACATTCCCGCAAGAGGCATGGTGAGTTTTTGAAGTTGTATTTTTTCCCACAATTCTTTGCAAAATCGAGATTTTTATTTTCCACAAAAATGTCATATTAGCAGGTTATTTCTCACACACAGCATATGCATACCACAAATTACACCCCAAAACACATTCTACTCCTCCTCCTGAGTATGGCGATACCACGTGTGAGACTTTTACACAGCCTGGCCACAGAGGCCCAACATGCAGGGAGCACCATCAGACGTTCTAGGAGCATAAATTACACATATCATTTCTTGACTACCACTTGCACGTTTGAAGTCCCTGGAGCACCAGAACAATGGAATCGCCCCAAAAATGACTCCATTTTGGAAAGAAAACACCCCAATGTATAATTTATGAGGCATAATGAACATGTATTTTTTTTCTACAAGTTTTTGGAAAATGTGGAAAGAAAATGAAAACTTTTTTTTTTTACATAAAGTTGTCCATTTATACAATATTTCTAACATATTATCCACTTACCGACCGGCCACTGTATATATGTCATTAGGCCACAACCGAGATATCCATCTTTAGGGCCGGCGGTTCTGTACACAATAACGGTGGTCTCTGCGGCGGGTGCGCCGCGAGATCACCGTTATCGGGAGAGGTGCCACCCCCCCTCCCGCCGATCTCCCACACCCTCTGCCGCTTACCGGAGCTGTCGGTAGCGGCGGAGGCGATCGGGTCCTTTCCCTTCCTCAGTATGGAGACGAGTGAGGCTAAGATGGCGCCCACCCGTCTCCATACCATAGGACGGCCGGAGCGACGTCATGACGTCAGCTCCGCCCACTTCTCTTAAAGGCACATTTTTTTGTGTCATTTTTTTAAACAACTTTTTTTTTTTTTTCATTAAAGTCTAAATATGAGATCTGAGGTCTTTTTGACCCCAGATCTCATATTTAAGAGGACCTGTCATGCTTTTTTCTATTACAAGGGATGTTTACATTCCTTGTAATAGGAAAAAAAGTGATCCTTTTTTTTTTTTTTTAAAAAACAGTGAAAAAATAAAATAAAGTAAAATAAATAATAAAAATTAAAAAAAAATTTTTTTAAAGCGCCCTGTCCTGACGAGCTCGCGCGCAGAAGCAAACGCATACGTTAGTAGCGCCCGCATATGAAAACGGTGGTCAAACCACACATGTGAGGTGTCTCCGCGACCGGTAGAGCGAGAGCAATAATTCTAGCCCTAGACCTCCTCTGTAACGCAAAACATGCAACCTGTAGAATTTTTTTAAACATCGCCTATGGAGATTTTTAAGGGTAAAAGTTTGACGCCATTCCAAGAGCGGGCACAATTTTGAAGCATGACATGTTGGGTATCAATTTACTTGGCGTAACATTATATTTCACAATAAAAAAATTGGGCTAACTTTACTGTTGTAATATTTTTTTATTCAAAAAAGTGCATTTTTTCCAAAAAGACCGCTGCGCAAATACGGTGCAAAAAAAAGTATTGCAATGACCGCCATTTTATTCTCTAGGGTGTTAGAAAAAAAACAATATATAATGTTTGGGGGTTCTAAGAAATTTTCTAGCAAAAAAACTGTTTTAAACATGTAAACACCTAAAATCCAAAACGAGGCTGGTCTTTAAGTGGTTAAGTACACACCAAAAATCACACCCCAAAATAGATTCTCCTACTCCTGAGTACAGCGATACCACATGTGGGAGACTTTTCCACAGCCTGGCCACATACAGAGGCCCAACATGCAGGGAGCACCATCAGGTGTTCTAGGGGTATAAATGTCAAACTTAGAGTAGGTCACATAAGAATAAGGGTCACAGATCCCCAAAGTCAGCCTACAAATGAACTGCGGAGTGGGTGGAGTTAAAGGCCATACATGACTGAAGCAAACAAATCAGCATGAAAGAGAAACTGTACCTACAAGGGGCACTCATGGACCCCCTGCAAGGCATGCAGGGCAATGGCGACCGTGCCAAGGACATCATAGATCACCAAGTGTACGAATGAGACATTACCAGAAAAGTCGACACATTGACCAATTACAAACCAGCTGCAGCAAATTCACCCTAGACCACTGCGAAAAAAAAAAAAAAAGAAGTATAGTGAGACAGAACCACCAGGGTTACTTCCGAGACCTGCTGCAGCTCAGCTGGGAATGATGGTTGTGATAGGTTAGTACAAGTGGCAGTACAGATGGCAAACAAGAGAGACAGTACCAACAATGGATACCCACTGCAGAGCAGTAGAGTTAACAGTAAATAGATTTAACCAACAAGATGTACTTGTTGGTTGCAGGGCAGTAGGGGACAATAGCCATGTGTGAAAGTCACCACAGGCTGCATGACAAACCAAATACAGTGAAATATTACCAAGGGTAAACATGGACTCACTGCAGACCAGGGAGGGGTCAATAGCTGTGCCTGACAAGGGCACCATAAGCAGCTGTACCAAATCAAACTGAGAGAAACCTTACAGAAAAAAAAAAAAAAAAGTTACCCACGAACCCATTGCAAAGCGTAATTCGGTTAAAGATCATGTGTGACCAGGTCACCATGGACCATCATACGACCCGTATAAGCTGCTGTACAATAGTACACAGTAACCTTACCAACAAAAGGTGCTCACAAACCCAGTGAAAGGTAGTAGGAGGTTAAGAGCCATGCTTGAGGTGGTCACTACAGGCCGCAGTATCAACAATATATGGTAAGACACTACCAAGTAGTGGTACTTATGACTCGCTGCAGAGCAGGGAGGGATAATGGCTGAGTGTGACTATGACGCCAAAGGCCATTGTACAAACAGTACACAGTAGAAGATTATCAATAAGAACTACACACAAACAACTGGAAAGTAGTAGGTTACTGTGGCGGTGAGGGACTAGGTCCCCAGAGTTTGTCGTAAAAACAGTACACAATGAGGGGTTGTCAGTAAGCATCACTCACAGACTACTGCAGAGCAATAGGGGTCAAGGGCTTGTAAGGGTCTAAGTTCTCATATGCTGACATACCACAATATACAGTGAAAAACTATGAACTAAGCCTATTCACATACCCACTATAGAGCAATAGGGGTTAATGTCCGTGCATGAATAGATCACCCTGAGTCACTGTGCAAACTATATACACAGTCCCCCCCCCTCAGGTCCACTGACCCTTTGATGTGCACCTCTAGATCTGCCATGTGAGGTGCAACAATGCCCCAGAGGGGTAATAACAACCACAGCAGGGTGAAAGGGGAAACTGCCATCTGTACTCTTAAGCAGCTGAAGCCCAGGTAGCTTCTCTGAATTGTTGTGCCATCTACTGGCTGGGGCTGTTGCTGTGCCAGTCCTCTAAGTACCAGAATTAAAGATGGGACATGCCTGTGAGTAGGCTTTGGAAACCGAGACTTACACTGTACTATGGCAGCTCCTGGTAGCACCAGGGAAAAATGGCGAAAGTTTAAAACGTAGCAAAAATTTTGCCAAATTTAAAAAAAAAACCGAGCACAAAGCTGGCACTCCTGCCTTTGGCTGTGACACAGAGTTTAATGTGTTGCAGCCAGTGCTTCATTAGACCCCGGGGGTAGGCACACAGGGGCCAGAGAAAAGCTATTAGCAGCAGATCACTTTCTTTCAGGAGTAGGATGTTTGGAACAAGAGCCATCCTGGCTTCACACTCCTCGATGGGGATGCCCCCCAAAGTAGTTTTCAGGAACATGCCTCAACTGGCTGATGGACCAAAGCACTGGAACTGCATAGTACCCTGTGGCCAACAATGCGATGCACACTTACCAAGGTGAATGCCCTCACAGGATCTAGTGCCTGCAGTAGCATTACAGGCCAACCCCCACATCTTTCTTCCAGGTGGGGTTGAGGTATGGTCCACCAAGGCTCAGTCAAGAGGTCAAGCTGACCCAAAAGCTGCAGAAAGCACACACAGTAGCTATGGTGCAGCTATGAACTTGATAGAAGTGTCTTTTTATAGCCAAAACCTCCATATAAAAAAAAACAGAGTTAGGTACCTGGTAACTCTTTTTCTAAGAAGTCTTCCAGGGCAGCATCCGAGAGATAGGCTCCTCCTCCCTAAAACAGGAAACACATTAGTCCACCATTATAAATTTCACACTCTTACCTGTGTGCCTCAGTTATGTTAAAGCACCGAAGGAATTCCCTGTAAGCTGCAAGCTCCCCCTCTGTACCTGGTTTTTGTTGTTTCAAGGGTGGGAACTAGTGCTGCCCTGGAAGACTTCTTAGAAAAAGAGTTACCAGGTACCTAACTCTGTTTTCTCGAATCGTCTTCCAGGGCAGCATCCGAGAGGATATATCAAGCAATACTTACTAGGGTGGGGTTAGAGACTGGAGCACTTTACGACCAAATGCTTGGTCTTGGTCAGACAGCTGGTCTATGCGGTAGTGCTTAGCGAAAGTACTGAAGCTCGACCATGTCGCTGCCCTGCAGATCTGCTCCGGAGTTGCCCCTGCTTTCTCTGCGGCCGAGGTTGCCCAGGCTCTAGTTGAGTGCGCTCTGATTTCACTAGGTGGAGTGAGATTCTGTTCCTTATAGGTAATCTGTATGGCCATCCTTATCCATCTGCTGATGGTGCTTTTTGAAGCTTGTTTCCCTCTGTTGATTCCTGCATAGAGGATGAAGAGGGAGGTCCTTCTACGCCATTCTTTTGTTCTTTCGAGATACGCTATGAGCGTGTTCCTTACATCAAGTTTGCTGTAAATGTTTCTTTTCCTACTATCCATGGTTGTTGGAAGTGAGGGTATGACGATGTTTTGGGTTCTGTGAAATGTAGAAGAGACCTTGGGTAGAAAGGCCGGATCTGGAGAGAGAATTATCTTGTCCAGATGTATTAGACAGTATGGTTCTATTGAAGATAGAGCTTGGATCTCACTCACTCTTCTGGCGGATACTAAGGCCAGAAGGAGCGCAGTTTTTAACGTGAGGTTTTTGTCTGAGCTGTCCTCGATAGGTTCAAACGGAGGGGAAAGAAAGCCCTTAAGTACTGTGCCCATGTCCCAGGTGGGAGTTTTGTACAATTTGGCTGGTTTGGCTCTTTTAAGAGCTATGAGGAATCGTCTTATCAGCGGGTCTTCCGCTAGTCTAGTATCCATGACCGAGGAAAGTGCTGCAACTTGTACTTTCAGGGTACTTGGTGATATGTTTTTGTCTGCACCATCTTGTAGGAAGTCCAAAACTATTGGAATTATCCCACCGTTGGAGATTGGTCTGTCTTCGTACCAAGAAACAAATTTTTTTCCTTATTTTCTCATAGATGGCTCTCGTTACCGGCTTTCTGCTGTTTAAGATGGTGTTGATTACTCTGTCTGACAGGCCTTTGTTCTGGAGTTTTACCCTCTCAGTAACCAAGCCGAGAGCTTCAAGATTTTGTGGTTCGGATGGTTGACTGGGCCTTGTGACAGTAGATCCGGGCGGTCCGTCAGTGTCAGCTGAGGTTGTATGCTGAGATTTTTTAAATGACTGAACCATGCTCTCTGGGGCCAGTGTGGTGCTATTAGTATCACTGTTGTTTTCTCTGCCTTGATTTTTTGGATTACTTTTGGGATTATGGCAGTTGGAGGGAATGCATAGCACAGATGCCATTTCCAGTTTTGGTTGAAAGCATCCACCCCGCTGTTGCCATCTGTAGGGTCCAGGGAGAAAAATATCGGAGATTTTGCGTTCGCCCTGGAAGCAAATAGGTCTACTTCGGGTATTCCCCACTTCTGGGTGATTTGAGTGAAGGTTGTTTGGTTTAGCGACCATTCCGTGTGTTTTATCGTTTTCCGGCTCAGGAAATCTGCCACTGTATTGTCTGTTCCTTTTAGATGAATACCGGATATCGATCTTATGTTCACTTCTGTCCACAGTAGGATAGATTGTGTCAGTCTCATCAGTTTTTGGGATTTTGTGCCCCTTTGTCTGTTTAGGTATGCGACTGTCGTTGCGTTGTCTGATTGTATCTTTACATCCTTCCCCTGTAATGCTGGCTTGAAGGTTTTTAGCGCTTCCCCCACAGCTTTCAGCTCTCTCAAGTTTGAGGAGGCTCGTGCCCATTTGGGTGTCCATTTCCCTTGCGAGAACCGCCCTTCCATGTGGGCTCCCCATCCTAGGGCGCTTGCATCGGTGGTGATGCTGACTGGATTGACTTGAGCCCATCTGCGCCCCTCGATGACCCGAAGTGGGTTGAGCCACCAGTAGAGTGTTTGTTTGACTGTGGCGGGGACGGGAATGGATTTTTCTAGGGATGCTTGCCTGCCATCCCATTGGGACAGAATGTAGTTCTGTAAGGGTCGCATGTGAATTTGTGCCCAGGTGATGGCTGGAATGGAAGACGTCATCAGTCCTAGTACGGACATTCCGTGCCTGATCGTTGTGGAATGGTTCCTTAGCAGGGACGTAATTGCTTGTGTCATTTTTACGTCTTTTTCCTTTGTTAGGAAAATTTTTGACAGTCTGGAGTCCAGCACGTATCCCAGGTACACTACTCTCTGGCTTGGGATCATTTGCGATTTCTCTGCGTTTATTAACCATCCCAGGTTTTGCAGATAGATCATACTCTTGCGCAGGTTGTTTCCTAGGATTGCTGCAAAGTCCGCAAAGAACAGGAGGTCGTCTAAGTATGGTATTATTCCAATACCCTCCTGTCTTAGACCTTTTAGCGCTTCCGCCATTATTTTTGAGAATATTCTTGGAGCTGAGGAGATTCCGAAGGGGAGAGCTGTGTACTGTAGGTGCAGCGTAGCTGCTGGCCCCTGGATTGCGAACCTTAGAAACCTTTGGTGATCCTTCCTTATGGGGACATGTAGGTAGGCATCCTGTAAGTCTAGTGTTGCCATGAATGTCTCCTGCGGTAGGATGTTCCTGATTGAATAGATAGATTCCATTCTGAATCTCTTGTATCTTATTCCTCGGTTGAGTGGTTTGAGGTTTAGTATCACCCTTAGTTTGCCTGATGGTTTTCTTTTTGCGAAGATGTGTGAGTAGAAGCCCTTCTGTTCCTCCTCTTGGGGAACGTGACAAATCACCTTCTGATCTAATAGTTTCTGTAGGGATTCTAGAAACACCTTTGCTTGATTGCTGTCCTTGGGTAGCATGGTCGCTAAGTATTTGGTTGGGGGGCGGTTGGAGAATTCTATTGCGTAACCGTCCGCTATGGTGCGCAGTATGAATTTGTTTTCTGTTATCTCCTCCCATTGGTGGGAGAAAGCCGCCAATCTGCCCCCCACCTGAAGGCAGTCATTGTTTTTTGTTCTTTTGGGTATTAGGCTTGAGGATGAATTCACCTTTGCCTTTCTTGTTTTGTTGACCCCAGTGCTTTTTTGCCCCTGGCTTATTGAATTTCTTGAAATGCCGAAAGGGCGCCTTCCCTTGTCTCTTCTTGGTTTGAGGGAACCCCTTATTTTTTGCTGCAGTCCTATCCAGGACTGTTTCTAGTTCGGGACCAAACAGTAGGTCTCCAGTGAATGGTATGCCACATAAACGGTTCTTGGAAGGTGCATCCCCCCCCCAGGATTTTAACCACAGGGCTCTGCGGGCCGAGTTTAGTAGTGCCGTGGTCCTAGAGGATATTCTGACAGTTTCTGCTGAAGCATCTGCCAAGAAAGCTGCCGCTCTAGTTAGTGTGGGGATGGTTTTAATTAGTTCCTCCCTGGGTGTGTCGTTCTCCAATAGATCTTGCAGCTGGGTTAGCCAGATTAGCAAGGTTCGGGCTGTGCAGGTGGAAGCAATAGCCGGATTTAGGTTTGCCGCCCCTGCTTCCCATGCCCTTTTCAGGAGAGCTTCTATTTTCTTGTCCATGGGGTCGCTGAGGGTACCTGCGTCATCAAAAGCCAAGTCCAATTTGTTCGTGATTTTTGCCAGAGAGGCATCCACCTTGGGGCATTTAGCCCAGGTTTTGGTGTCTGCTTCCGCAAACGGGTATCTGCGTTTGATTGTGGCGGGGATGAAAAGCTTTTTCTCTGGGTCTTCCCATTCCTTTTTGACTATGTCTTTAAGTGTTTGGTGTACCGGGAACGTTCTTGGCTTCTTGGGCTGGAGCCCTTTGTACATTCTGTCATGCATAGTGAGTTCTGCGGTTTTCTGTTCTTTAATGCCTAGAGTGTCAGTGATGGCTTTGAGAAGACTGTCTGTGTCCTCAGAAGGAAACAGGTTGCAGTCTGTCGTGTCATCTTCCTCCTCTGAGTCTGAACAGATACCGTCTTCTGATTCAGATTGTTCAGATTCATCTGAATCCACCTCTTGTTCTGCCTGTACCTTGTTCTCCCTTGGAATGTGTGTTCCGCTGGTAGATGGGATACTGGCCTGAGCGACACTTGCTGGCGTTTCTAATTTCTCTATAGCTGAGCGTAGTGGTGCCATGGTGCTCTGAATTTCTTTCTTAAAAGAATTGAGCAGGTCTTTCAAAAATCCCTGTGATTCTTTTGCCACCATTTTGTCTAAGCATTTCTGACACAGGGGCTTTTTCCAATCTGGGGAAAGCCTGTGGCTGCATGAGGCACATGTTTTGCCTTTAGCCTTCCTTTCCTCAGGGGTCTTTGCCTGCAAGCGAGCATAGAGAACAAAAAAAAAAACCCCGTGAGTTCAGGTGGTCAAAGGAACTGCCTGTAGATAGGCAGTAAAGAGGTTAAGACAGAGATAATTCAAGAATATTCTGGCTTACCTTGGAGCTGTCCTGATTTGCAGGATCTGCAGGGCAGGGTGGGGAAGCGTCAGACATGATCAGCCACCAGGATCCTCTGCTTAGAGGCCTTTTTATCTGCTTCCTGCATAAGCTCCGGCCCCACCCCCGGCTGACCCCGTGCAGGTTGGTGGACACACCTGCACATGCCGCTGTATTGTAGAGTAACTGTGCTGGTAGTGAAGGGTAGCATTGAACAAATTTGCTATTTGTATTCTGTTTTCTCTTTTTTTTTTTTTAAACTTCCCGCCCCTAGGTGTCCCTGCTCTATCTCCGTAGTAGATAGACTACGGGAAAATGGCCGCCAACCCGGAAGCGGAACTTCCTCGGCGCCATCTTGGTACACCCCCGACTTCCTGTAGCGGCCTGTGGCGGTGGGGACGCTGCTGCGCCGCCCGGAGAGCGGTGGATTCGTTTGGGGGGACAGCCGCAGCCACCAGGGACCTAATTTAGAAGGTGCAAAACCCTCCCTGCTAGACCCTCTGCTGCTGAGGTTTTCGGCAGCGGGCGGCGGCGGGGGGGGGGCGCCCATCTATGCATGTATCCATCCCCCCTGGCGGGCTCCAGATTCTGCGGAAAGCCAGAGGGGGGTGCTTGCGGAAGCATACACAGGCCTAACAGCGGCATGGGGTGGGGATGACAGAGTCCTCCTGCAGCCTGGGGGGATGATTGCAGACCCCTCAGTAGGGGCGAAATCTCAGGCTTTGAGCAATGTTGCCCAGTGCTGCGCCTGCTCGCCCTCCCAAAGCCCCTTGGGCTGTATGGGATGCTGGCAGGGGGTCTCCTGCAACAAGCACAGAGACAGGTGAAAATAAAATAACAAACGTTCTTGCAGCTCCTGTGGGTCCGGAGGAAACACAAACAACTGAGGCACACAGGTAAGAGTGTGAAATTTATAATGGTGGACTAATGTGTTTCCTGTTTTAGGGAGGAGGAGCCTATCTCTCGGATGCTGCCCTGGAAGACGATTCGAGAAAGTAACCTTCTCTCAGTCGACATCATAGGTCCATAACCTAAAAACACTAGCAAAAAACAGAGGTTAGTTGGAAGGGGGGGGGGGTTATACGAGGATGTCCCTGCAGCTTTTTTCCCCCCAGTGTCCAGTCACCTAAAAGTGCCAGCATTTAACCCAGAGTTAATGAATACAGTGTCCAGTATTGTGGAATCAAACACTCAAGGTAGGAAATCCTTTATTAAATGAGAAGCAGACTAGTTTGCACCAGTTACTTTGTTGCTTAATTATCTCCTCCATTCTGAAATTTGTGGAATGATAATGAATTTGTGATGTTTGAGCACAATAGATAATTCAAAACAGATAGCAAATACAAGTGTTCATATTTATTTGGAAATTCACAGTTTCTAAAATCGCACTAAGGCTCTGGAGTTGCACTTTTATTCACCATATATTTTAAGCAATAAAAATGAAAATTCATTCCTTTTTATCTGCACATTTTCATCTAGACCAGTCTAAAAAATTAAGGTCAGAGTGCTCAGACGGTCTTCAAATTTATGCCCTGAAAAGAAACAAATATTGTGTATATGGAAAACTACATGTAAGCAGCAAGTACAGTAATGAGTACAGAAGCTGTTGAAAAATAGGGTTCAGCAACAAGATGTAAAACACGTTATACTTAGAAAAAACCAAATGCCTTATGACAAACAAACATAACAAAAACTCACAAAAGACAAGAATTCTGAACTCAAAAAATAAATAAATATTATATATAGAGCCTATGCAATGTGATATGTTGCAGATCAGTTATACCCTGTTCTGAGACATTGGACCCTTTAGAAGACATAAAACGAAAGGATAAAAAAGCGGTGTCCCATCATATAAGTGCTAAACAAGAAATTTCATTGCTTTTCTCTGCAGAAAATGTGGTTGCAATATCATTCTCTACTGCTTGTACCAAGAAATGTCACTAAAGTGAGCAGTAATATTCAGTCAAGTGAAGCAGGGCTCCATCCTCTAGAAATGCTGCCCTATTGGGGAGATATCCTCCAATTCTTGTAGGGAACGGGCAGCTGTATTCTGAGAAGTCATGTCATTTGCCTCTTCATTTAATGTATTACCGTATATTAGTAAAGCATGGCAACATTGCCTTGAGCTTGGATGACAGATCTCACTTTGCTCTAAGAATAATCTGTTCTAGCTTTTCCAATAGGTGGGAAACTCCCACACATACAAAATAGCATCACACAAGAAAACGCACTCGTTCCTTGAGGTTTTTTTTTTAAGGTTCTGTGAATAAACTAGGATACCAACAAACTAGATTATCACTGCAAGAATAATGACAAATCAGAACAGCCGTTGACCTGAGGTGTTAGAATTATGAGCAGTTGCATTTTCAATTTTGTATTTCTTCCAAATAAAAAACGATAATGCTGAATAAGATTAGTTGCAGATGCGCCACAAAATTCCTTTTGTACTAGTTTATTTAAAAGAAACCTTTGCGAGAGCCTTGCATAGCAGACACAGTGGCTCATAAAAGGCAAGCGTGGGCTGATGTAGCACTTGGCTGTATTCTTCATGCAAGAACTGCATTGTAACCTAAAGCCATCACATCGTCACACTGATTGCACATTTCAGTAACTATGAATCAGTGGGAAAGTGAAAGATGTACACATAGTTTGCCCTACTAAACTTTATTCAGGGTATCCAGGCATGTTAAAACATATTCATCAGAATCATTCATGGCACACATATAAACAATGGAATTTGCGTATATATACCATACACAGTCGCAACATCAGCTAGCCTGCCTACCCTTGATTTGTACAGGTTGGCTGTATGATCCCCCATCACTCCATGGGCTTACACCCAAATGTAAGCTGTATCCCCTGCTGCAGCTGTGTGCAAGAGGCCTTATACACTCACCACCAGCAACCGTAATATGAAAAACGATCCTAAATAGATGTATGTGGGGCTGATTCAATCTTTAAAAAGCTGTATACTTCTGAAGAATATTCTATGTTAGCTCCCTTAAAGTGATTGTAAAATTTTTTTTTTTTTTTTTTTTTTTAACAAAACATACATATCATACTTACCTGCTCTGTGCAGTTGGTTTTTCACAGAACAGCCTGGATCCTCCTCTTCTGGGTGCCGCTTTGCTGCTCCTGGCCCCTCCCTCCTGTTGTGTGCCCCCACAGCAAGCAGCTTGCTTTCGGGGCACCCGAGCCAAGCTGCAGCTACATGTATCCATTCAGACACGGAGCTGCTGTTTGACCCTGAGCCCTCTCTTCCTTGACTTTGATTGACAGCCTCGGGAGCCAATGGCACTGCTGCTGTGTCTTAGCCAAACAGGAGGGAGAGTCTCAGACTGCCGAGGGATTTGTGGACATCGCTGGACAGAGAGGGGGCTCAGGTAAGTATTAGGGGGTGCCTACTGCACACAGAAGTTTATCTTCATGTATAAAATGCATTAAGATTACAACTCCTTTAACGTGAATAAAAAGCTGGCTCCATAGCGATTGTTCAGCATGCATACTTGTGCATCTGGCATTGGCATAACACTCCAGTATGATTGGCAGTATTAAGAAAAGAAAATGGCTACAATGCACCTGCTTTGTTTCAGTAATTCATCAGGAGTTAAGTACACATATGCTTGGGCAGAAGGGGCGATTGGAGGAAAGGAATAATCCTCTTACTATGTCTGTACCTGCAATCTAGCAAACCAAGCTCACGTAAAATGTCCCACAACCACATACATACGTATTAAGGCAAGGAGAAGGGTAGGTCATTTTTATCTGCAAGTCTACACACACTGCCAAATAAGTTAAGGAAAAAAAGTTAAAAAAAAAAAAATGTACTAACAAAAAGGGCTTTATAGTTATTTACAGCCCTCAGGTTGTTATTAACTGACACCGGAAAGCCTAGGACTGTGCGAAGTCTGTTCCCCCCTCTTGGAATCGTCATTAATAGTTGGATTTGTTGTTTTAGGCCCCTTTCACACAACTGGACCGATCGGGTCCGCCTGTCCGTTTTTCAGGCGGACCCGATTGGGCCACCCATTGTCCTCTATGGGGAGGCAGAAGTCAGCAAACATGTGTCCCCCGAAACCTGCCGGGCATCCGATCCCTAAAATCCGCTGAAAACAGACGTATGTCCAGTGGGTTGGATTGGATGGAGTCCTTTTCTATTTGACCGCCCCATAGAGTAGAGCGGCTCTGTCCTTGTCCAGTCTGCATAGTGGAGCGGACATGGGCCTGTCATCCGCCTGCTCAGCGGAGAGATGCCGCGCTGAGAAGGCAATTCCGCTCAGACGGATACGCCGCCCCCCCCCCGAAAGGGGCCTAAGGGTGATGTTCTGCAATAGGCTGCCATAAAACGCAATAAGTATCTATGGCAGCACAACCATCAACAACTTGCCTTCCTCATCTCTACAGGGACTGATAAAAGGTTTGTCACACAATCATTAGCTCTTCTACGAATATGAACAATTCACACACCATGCAAACTTCAAGATAAAATGAATGTAAATGGAAGAGTTCAAACCTTTTTTGAAGGTACTGGAAATATCATTTAATGCCTAAACTCACAAACTTTCAACAAAATAAATTTGAGATTTGTCAATTAAAGCAGTTTTTAACCCCCACATTATTATTATTTTTTTTTTTTTTTAGATCCCTGTCTTTACGGTGGTGAGTTGTGCAGTGTTTAGATCATAGCCCATCCAGCAGGTCCAGGGATGTCCAGAAGAGATCCTCCTCTCTTCGAACAGTCCCATGCGGCCATGTTTTTCCGGGATGTCATTGAGAGGCTGCTGGCTGTTTCTGGGCTCAGCTGGCATGTCGCTCGATGACGCCGCGTCCCCTCTTATATGAAATGATCTGCCTCCTGCACAGTGTGACATGCATATCCCAGAAGTCAAAAAGGGAGGACCGATGCATGTCATTCGCCTAGGCAAATGACATGCTTTAGTGGGCAGGGCCGGATAATATAATGAAAGAAAAAAAAAAAAAAGGGGGGGAAGGGAGAGAAGGGAAGCCCCCCCTTCACACAGGAACAGAACTGAGGCTGTCAATCACAGGTTGTGTGCTGAAACTTCCTCCCCGTCACTTTTTTCACTTGGTGTCAGGAAAACTTGTCAGAAGTGACTCATGCAGATAGCAGAAGAATGAAGCAGCAGTCAGAAATTACACTTTGTGCTCTGGATTGAGACAAGTACGCACTGTAGAGGGGGGTATGCTTTGTTCACATTTCAGGTCTGAGGTTTGCAACCACTTTAAGCTTGACCCCCATCTAAAGCTATGCCACACCCACCAAACATTTCCAGTGCAATGAAAATGTCTCTGTGGCTAATAAGGGTGCTTTTACTAGCCGGGGGGACAACAAGTGGATGGGCCTTTGCTTCAGAAGGCATAGATTAAGCCTAAAAGCAAGGTTATATCAAGGGAAAACAAGATCATAACTGCACACAGAACAGGCATTTTTGGCTAACAAATGGTCAATGAAGGAACTTTGTGGTCCCCAACATTCATTTTAAGTGGTTAGATGGGCTAAAATAAAGCTCATACATTGAACCACTCAACACAGGGCCATTTTCCCCCCAAGTCTGGTCCTCGACTGGCTGCCTTTGACTGCCCCTTTTATTATTTTTAATTTAATAAGCCATTACATTTTCACCACCTTCAAAAAGGCTGTGGAAGTTAAGACATTGACTGCAAATGTAATAAATACTTTTATGTGGTGGTTATAGTTTTGTTTTAAAGAAAATGAAAAATAAAACTAGAAACTGATGAACTGATGTAAAGGTGGTAAGATTTTGAGCATTACACAAATGTGACACCCTCTAGTGCCACCACATTCATCTGAGAAATGACATTTGAGATAGATGCTCTGATTACACAATTTGTTTCCTTTACCTAATAGGCTTTAGGGTATTTCAGTTTTCAAAATGTCTAATACAAGCCACAAAAAACAACCAGAGGAAGGGCAACCTAAACTATACCAGCGTTTAAAAAAGAAAAAGTACCGTGACGCTTAGAGTGCAATAAGCTGGCATGTAATAAACTATGGTCACATTCAAAAAGATTTAAATATATAATCGAAAAGAAAGTGCAGATTTTTGGATACTTTAAAATTACTATCCCCCAAACACCAATCAGCAGGACACATTGCCTCAATAGTAACCAAATCTATCGCAATGGTACATTTTTACAATTAACGTGTTTAGGATATCTTTGCGGAAGGATAATTGAAATGGTTATATATTTGTGGTTATTATTTTCCAAGGTATTTTATACTTAGTCTAAGGCCTCTTTCACATGAGGGATCCGTAAGTCCGTTTTTCATCCTTCCGTTTTCGGATGAAAAATGGACATACATGTATCCCTATGGAGCGTCGGATGTCAGCGGCGACATGTCCGCTGACATCCGACCCGCTCCGATCTGAAAAGTGTAACGGAGGAAAAACCTACTTTTCCATCCGTTTTCGGATCGGATGACGACGGACACTACGGTCCGTCATCATCCGATCCCCCATAGGGGAGAGCGGCGCTCTGACAGGTCCGTCGCTGCACAGTGTGCAGCGATGGACCTGTCATCTTTCTGCTCAGCGGGGATCGGCGGAGCGATCCCCGCTGAGCAAGCGGGTGTTCACGGGGCGGATCAACACTGATCCGCCCCGTGTGAAAGAGCCCTTACTGATTTTGTTCTACTGCATCTTAGCTTATATATTCTATTGTATCATTTTTAAATTGTCAGGTAATGATCCTCAAATATTTAACTGACAGAAAAGTATTTAGATGATGCTACAAGATGTTTTACACTATAGGCACGTCCTACTGTGTTTTTTGCATGTTTAAACCATAGAAAATAGTACTGCAGTACAACGCAAAACAAAAAAAAAAAAAAAAAAAAAAAAAGTGCAACACCTGGGTAAACATACTTAAAATACTTTTTTGTTAAATTAGTTTTTCTAGATGACTTCAGGACAGTCATGTGGTGCATGGAGTCTTCTTTGCACTTCACTGGCAGTAGGTGGCATCACTGAAAATCCTCTGTGTGAATTAGAATGACACCCATTGAGGACATCTAGTGGCCAAAAGAAACTACTGCAGGAGAGCGTTTGGGACTGAACCCAAAGCTGCAGCAAACTTTTTAATACCACAGGAGAAAAATAGAGCCTGGAGTTGGGCTTTAATACCACACACAAAAAATGAATGCATTTTTAAATGCAGTAGTGTAAAGAGGTCCTAAAATGACTTTTGAGAAACTTTGATACAAGAAACCCAGAAGAAGGCTGTTGGCTTAATGTGAAATGTATTAATCTGAATTGTGCTTTAAAAAAAAGGAAAATATGTCAAACTATTTTATTTTTTATATCCTGAAATAAAAGCATGCCTGGCTTTGTTAGGTCTAGACTTGCTGGCCATAAGCTGGAATATCCTTTGGAACCCACCGCAATATTTCATCAAGATAACTTTGTGGACAGCAGAGGTATACAAGATAAAATCTGCCATTTACGAATATACTAATTTTGTAATGTTTGAAGTAGAAAGCTCCACTAAAGTATGGGGTCAGACAGGCATTCACCACTAGAGTGGTCACAGATGGAAGCTTGAATAGCCAGCTGAATAGGATTCTATATCAAACCACTTTAAACAACCGCACGTTGTCACTCTTAAATTCCAACCGTGGTACCATAAAATAAAATAAATAAAAAGTATATAGTGCACACTGTGTGGCTAAAAATACTTGTTTTATATATAAAACGGGTACTCACAAATATAGCAGTGTACCCCCAGTGCTGGGATGAATGGCATATAAAGTGCTCCCGCACGCGTATCGTCCCTGGGTGGGTCTTCCTCAGCGAACCCGTCTTTTATAAATAAAACAAGTATTTTTAGCCACACAGTGTGCACTATATACTTTATTGTTTTTTTTTATGGTACCACGGTTGGAATTTAAGAGTGACAATGTGCGGTTGTTTAAAGTGGTTTGATATAGAATCCTATTCATCTGGCTATTCAAGCTTCCATCTGTGACCACTCTAGTGGTGAATGCCTGTCTGACCCATCTGTTAACTCAGGGGTCCAGTGACTGAGGTGAGCAGTTTGGCTAGATCAGTGGTTCTCAACTCCTGTCCTCAGGACCCAATAACAAGCCAGATTTCAAGTATTACCTTGGGGAGATGCAGACTAGAATACTGCAATCACTGAGCAGCAAATTATATCACCTGTGATGTATTTTAGTTATCTGGCAAACCTGGCTTGTTAGTGGGCCCTGAGGACAGGGGTGATGACCACTGGGCTAGATGGTGGAGGAATCACTGATAAAGACACACCATTTGAATGTCTATGAGCACCCTTATCACCTCCGAGGAGAACTTGCCTGTCAACTCTTCATCTATTTTTCTTTTACCAAAGGGGACTTTTGAAAATTTTAATTTTATGAGTAAATTGTTTATTAATGTATCATTAGCGCTGCACTGTTATTTTCTTAATCCCAAAGATACTGCATGCTGTGCAACATGAATGTATAGTGTGAACTGGGGAAACCAAGGCTCCAGTGTGAAATCTAGTTCCAATGCAATGCAGGCCTGAGGAGGAGAAATACCTTCATGGGAATCTAGTATAGGATTGTGTAAAGAGTGTAGGAAACTCCTATAATATGAAACAGTATTACAATATAAATAATAAAACACATATCACGCACGATAACCAGGAGTTTATGTACACTTGCCTCTTGCAACCTCGTTGCATGTTCCTCCATTATTCTCACCCTTACAGTATTTTACCTTCATTGAGTTTCATGCCCAATTGTGTTAATCCAGACAGACAACAGGGAGCAGTAAGGGGAGGAGTCTTACAAGTATAGATACAGAGAAGCGCAGTAATAGCATGTAAACATTTCCGTATAGACTTTCCAAATTTAATTTACATTAATTAATTCTTCAGAGGAAAAGAAAAAAAAAAAGAAGTCTCCTGTTAATTTTAAAGGGTAGGAACAATAGTACTCTCAAAAAAGCTAAAAGAGCTCAATCCAAAAACAAGTGTATTAGGTGAAATGTCATTCCTAACCATCTCTGACCTCCATGGTGTTGCTGCACCAACCTGCCTCCTATCACTCATAGAGTCAATGCTTTATCTTCTCTACTAGAATAATCAGTCAACTTTATTAGCTGGTCTGATTTAAACTGTTGAAAGGTTTTCAATGGTACGATATCAGCACTGTAATGGGGAGAAAAATAGGTTTTTATTTGAATGGTGGTTGTTAGAAATGTATCACCCTCCAGACAAGAACTTCCACTTTAGCAGCCAAATTGGGATAACATCTGCTTTAGAATTGTTACATCTTGCCATTCATAGCACAATGTTAAAAAAGATTTAAAAGTAGCTGCTAACCTTTTTACTTGCTTATGCATATTACTCAACTTTTCCCTTCTTTGGAATGTTGGGAGGGAGCTGGGGAATTAGGTTTACCCTAATTAACCATATCTGTACTGAGCTGGTAGATCTCATTATCAGCTGTAAATAAATATGCACACTGTCTGTCCTAACAAAGAGTTAAAGTGCTTGTAAACCCTCAGATACACCCAGTGCAGTGATTGGCCTTAGGTGATACAAAGATGAAACAAATCCTCCTAAATATGTTGTACCCATTTATCTGCAGTCTTCTCTACATTAAAAGTCCTGAGTTATAAAGCTTGCCTGAGAGTTCAGAAAAAGGGGGCGGAGAGCTAACGTTGCACTCTGCAGAGCTCAGTAAAGAGAGCTCCGAGAGCTGATTGGAGGGAAAGGATCCAACCCCTCCACACAGCACACAGGAACAGAGCAAAGACTGTCAATCTGGAGATAGTTCCCGTCACCATTTTTCTCTAGGTGTCAGGAAAACTGGTTAGAAGTGACTCCTGCTGATAGCAGAGAAACAAAGCTGCAGACAAAAGTGACACTCAGTTCTCTTAAGGGTGACAAGTACACACTATAGAGGGATATGCTTTGTTCATATTTCATGTCTGAGGTTTACAACCACTTTAACAATCTCAAGGATTGGGTGGTAATTTGTATGGTAATGCACCAAAAATCCCATTTGCACATTGCAAGCCGTTCTAAGCAATAGAAGCTACTTATGGAGTCTTGTGTATAAACTTACACTAAAGAAACTAGAAAGGCATGAAATATTTTTTACATGATCTCTTAGGTACGCTGTGTGAATGAGAACATACTGGGGGTTTCCCTAAATTTGCCAGCAAAAGCAGAAACACACTTTAAAGCACAGTGCTCAAGAGATTTGAGATACTCAGTTTTCCAAGACAGTCACCGGCATGCCTAGTTATATCTCTCAATTAGGCGGCGTGGATAGAAGCTGGGGTGTAAGACAAAGTTATTTTTGCTTTTTTCCTCCTCATTTTTTTCCATTTAATGCTACATTTTTGTAATGGGCTCATACCTTAGCATCAAGCAGATAGCATCTCAAACAACACTCACTGAATATGCTCTGCAGTTAATGTAAAAACCTCTGGATTATCAGAAGCACTTACAATACATCTCCAGCTGTGTAACAACTCATGTATGGTAACTGACAGGTGCCACGCAAATTATGAAAAGTCGTAAACAGAGCATTTAGCCATGGCGCCCCCCCAATGGGAGACAACCCATAGTGACCCTTACAGCACAGCATTGGGAATAAAAACTGCCATATGTCCAGTGAAGGGACAGGTGCAACATGTCAGAGGTATACATCTTACTTACTATACTCCAGTACTAAATACTAAATCAATACAGAATTATCTACACTTCTTTGCTCCTCTGTATCACGGATACTAAAACACATGAACATCTAGCATGCAGACCATTCAGTGCTATAAAGGACCGGTCCCAAAAGATGACAATATCTGTCCAAAATAAATATGCAACTCTAACAAAGCTTGAAGTCAATGCTAAAGTTATTGTAGTACCTGTGTTCCCAGCAGCAGACAAACAGAAATATTGCAATTCATCAGAATCATTTCATTCCCTTCAAAGGACCAAAGCTAACATTTAAAAACCGTGAATGTCACATTTACCAGTTACCCATTGCAGTTGTACATTGCTGATAATTACTTAATTATAATGATCGATTAGTTTGCAGAAAATGTTTGGTAAAAATCACATTCACTGCTTTATAAATATGCCCCCCTAACAGTATCATAATTTTTATCTTGAAAGAATATCAAGGCACCTATAGAAAGGTCAATAATTGAATAAGTCTGGTGTTTAGGTGCTACACAGATGTAATGAATAGGAGTACTGAAGGGCATGAGACATTTGGGCCAGGTTCACCTATGTGGGCTGAAACCAGCAAAAAATGCAGCAACGCATCAAAAACGGAAGTAGTGCATTTTGATGCGTTTCTGCTGTATTTCCATTGAAGTCTATGGAACCAAAAAAGCAACCTGCTGCGGGCAAAAAAGTCCCTGACCCTTTCCAAAATAAAGCACACCAGTTAAAAAACACACAGGTGTGAATGTGTCCCACTGGAAGTCATGTTAAAGTGCATTCAGCAAAACAAAAAACACACTCCAAAACACATAGGGTGAACCTAGCCTTAATAACAGATGCTTCTTACATAAAATGTTTTTGTTTGAATGTTTCTAAATGTTTGAAACCAGACATAATAACCAGATTCTTCTTTTCACATGAACGTATCCCAGGAAAAGTATCAGTTGAACTGTGACTTCCGGGAGACATAAAATGACATTTCTACACATTGCAGTATATGAGACCCGCAGTACAAAGAAAGGCTGGCACACACCAAAGAGTGCCCTGTTCCAAAGAAACCGTCCGACAATAGGCCAGTGTGTACAGCAGCCTGTCCTGATTCTGTTGAATGGGCATGCTGGAAAATCAGCAGCCGACTGGCATACAATCAAAGCTCATAGCCAATTCCTTAAGTTAGTACAGTGATCTGTCTTTTGTTCACCCTGCTGGATTGAACAAAAAAACAAAAACAAAGAAAACACTATAGTGTGTGTGCCAGCCATTACACAAAGCAACTAATTAAAGTACCACCAATAAAAGCTGACCACTTGGATGCCAGATTACTGTACACCAATGCAGTTTGCTCAATTATTAAATAAAGAATCTGATATTACTGACTGCCTGAATTGTGTAATCTAGAGTCTTCAACTATCCAGCCACTTCCCATTAGCAGTACAGATTCCATTGTACACATGCATAATGAGTTTTTTTTTTTTTTGTAGTTATGAGAAAAGAAAATTGCATTTCTAGTTGATCTAAGCCTAGCAATAAATTAAAAAAAAAAAGAAAAAAGTTGCATTAGTAAAACTACCCAATCTGACCCTATACAAAAAAATATATATATAAAACCACCACAATGTTCAACTATAGTACAAATCTGAACATAACTAAGACTAGCCATACATATACAGATTTCCCACAATCATCCTGCTGAACGTATGAACGGAGGAACCTTCTTTGCCAGTTGTCAGACAGCAGGCACCTATGGCTGTCTGAATCCCCAGTGACTGCAACTAACTGGATGCAGTCACTGTTCGGGCAACAATTTTCCACCCTGCTCTTTCAGTTTTTCAAACAAAGTTTCCTGAATCAGGTGACGACGACAGGGCCACTCACAGCTTGACTCCAGCCTACGCTGCATGGTTTTTAATACGGTGCAAAGTCTTAGCATTTATTTTTGGCAGCATAAAGAAAATGAAAATCATATGAAGCATTAACTGAAATGTAGTAACACCATGCCTACACCTGCCAGTCAGACATTTTCCAACTTTTCAAAAGAAAAAAAAAAAAAGACAATATCTGACCAGGTGCTTTTTTATCTTGCACCTACCTTAAAGTGACACTAAATTCTTATTTCTTATATAAAAATAAATGCAATATGTCCAAATATGTATAACAATAATTTATCTTCTCTCCCACTTTCTAGGTTTTAGCTCTCAAATTCAAGTTTTTTTTGTCTGCTATTATCAGACTTCCTGTTATGGGGTGGCTACGTTTGTTCTCCATGCCCCTATTTGTATATGAATGTAGCCACACTTTACAGCTCTTCCTTGAGATGGACTACACCTCTTTGTCCAGACGCAGCTATAAGGAAATTGTAGTACATATAGCGTAGCATGTGACCAAAAACAACAGAACTGTTCGTTCCACACTAGTAACAGCGAGGTGCATTGGGAGGGGGATAAGGAGCATGATTTGGACAAAAAAAGAAGCCTGAAAAAAAAAAAAAAAAGAGCCATGTTATACTTGAACGATTGAGATAAAAAATTGAGTTTAGTGTCACTTTAAAGTTAGGATCTTGCAAGCTCTACTGTAGTTTGGCAAACGATACACAAAATGCCAGTACCAATTCCCATGGAAACTATTTAGACTGGTACAGCTTGGCAATCTTCTAAGGAACTTGTTTATTAAGAAAGGGGCTATCATTGTTATTGTGTGAACAATGAACAGTATTTAGTATGTCACAGTAGCCAAATAAACATTTTTCCCCAAATATTAAGTAAACAGATTTACTTGACTACTGTCATTGCACTCCCACTGGTTCAGTCAATAAGTTCATACAAACATTTTTTCATTGCCACCACATTTCTAATTTAAATGAATTCGGTACTGGCAATGTAAGTTCAACCGATGGCACTGCCTTTAAGTTTAACACTGGTCAGGGCTGTATATTCACCTTCAAATCATCATAACTGCTAAGTCAGTTTGGAGGCACCTTTGACAACAACAAAAAACTTGGTGTGTGGTCTACATATCCTAGTTCAGACACACACACACAAGGGTTAATTTACTAAGGCCCCGTTCACACCTGAGCGATTTTCTGCTTGAAGCTTGTAGCTCTAAAATGCTCAACAAGCAAAATCCCATTTATTTAAATGGCCCCTGTTCACATCTGAGTATTCTATCGCTTAAAGCAAAAACACCTGAAGCTCAAAAAAATTACATGAGCTTTTTTTTGGCAGACTTCAAAAGAAAACGCCTGATATGAGCATTTTAGGAGTGTTTTCTGCTCAAACAGCAGCACTCCACCCCTAATTTCCTTTCCCTCTCCTCCCCCTAGTGCTTTCTATTGGCTAAACAAAAATCCCTGAAGCTGTTAAACACTTGTAATAAGCTTAAAAAACGCTCGTAATATACTTCTAAAAATGCTCAAAAACGCTCAAATAAAAACCCAGTAAATCGCTACGTTCAGATGTGAATGCAGCCTGAAACTGGAGAGTGCAAAATCTGGTGCAGCTGTACGTAGAAACCAATCAGCTTCCTTTTTTTTGTCAAAGCTTAATTGACCAAGCTGAAGTTAGAGGCGGATTGTCTACCGTGCAGATTTTGCACTCTCCAGTTTTAGTAAATCAACAGTCCACAATCCACAGTCACACCGCAATACTCTGCCCAAGGATCACTGACTTAGTCGATACATTGCTTATGGAATCCAGCAGAAGAAACTCACTGTCAACTGATCAAGAACACACACAGACCATTTATAAAAAAAAAAAAAACACACCTGAAAATCTCGCACCTTTTTTTCCTCCAGGAAAATTGCCTTACAGATTGTAGTGATAAACTCTGAAACAGCAAACTTCAAATAAAAAAATACATATACTGATACTTAAAAACTAACTCTTGCATTCACACTTGTTGCTTTAACCTCCAGTGGCATTATAAATAGACAGAAGGCACATAAATATGGAAAGGTGCAAGTACGGGAACGAAATTGGGGAAGGGCTTGAGAAACTGAGCTTAAGTTAACTTTAGTTCCACCCATCAAAATTGGGCATCAAATGTTCTTTCCCCTAGTAATTAAACTGCAAAAAAAAAAAAAAAAAAAAAAAAACACTAATCCTACTTAATGATCTCAAGGAGAAAACAAAATAGTTTCCATTTCCTTGCGAAAAATGTCCAGGAGCTGAAGATGAATCACATTTTTAGTCCAGCCCAATCTTGTCAAGTTGTGCATATGCTCCGAAAGATCTTCTATGTAGGACCAAAGTCAGACGTAAAAAAGAAAAAAAAAATCCCTATGATTATAGATTACCAGAAACTGCCGTAACACCAAAAGTTCCCACAGTCAAGTCTTTGTTGGTTTTGATGATGTCATGTAGACTAGGCATGGACCCGGACTTTGTGTTTATTAACGTTTTAAGGAACTTTCCTTGGTCCTGAAGTTTTGAGCGCCTGCGCTTGATGGCTCTTTTTTCGGTTTTAGTCTTTTGAGGCTGTCCATTACAAAGGGAAGAGCAGGCTGTGATGCCACAGAAATAGGACTCTTCTGACTGGGAAGAAGTCTCTGAACTGCCTTCAGAAGGTGGCCCTTTATAGGAAGAGTGATACACTTCCCCCATATTTGAGAAGTCTCTCTGGTTTGTGAATTGTTTCCTTGTCTTGATGTCCCCATTGGGAAGTGCTTTTAATGGATCCAACGGCTTCAATGTCTCAATCTTTTCAGTTTTATATTTGCAGCGCTTTTTCTGCAATACCAAAAAAGTTGACAAAATTAAAAAAAAAAAAAAAAACAACAACACATTTCGTTTTAAATGTACTACAGCACTCTTTAAAACAATTCTCTTAAATGGACTGTTTCTACAAAAAACTGCCAAAGCAGATAGTATACTTAACTTCCTGGTATGCAGTTATCTCTCACCATCTCTCTGTTCAAGCACTGAAGCCTTCATAAGATTCTTCAGCATTTAAAGCAGAACAAAACTTACAGGATAAAAACAAAAACTTTCTCCCTGCACGATAAAGCCATAACGCGCTAGTATGCATCACATACTAGCACATTATGAAAGACTTACCTTGAAACAAAGCCCTCTAGCGCAGCTTTGTCGTGGCTGCAGAGGCCTCTATCTTCACCAGGTCTTCCTTCCAGGTTTGTGGGCTGTAACTGATTGAATGGTCGAGTCATGATGACATCACTCCCACGGCACACAGCTCTGAAGGAACGGCACACATGTGCCGGTGAGGTCATCAGCTGCTGCTCACTGGAATATCTCCTAAATGGTGCATGTTTAGGGGATGCATTTTACCTGCAGGTAAGCTTTATTATAAAAGTTTACGTGGAGGTAAAAATAACATTCAGGAGTTTACTACCACTTCAACACTTCTAGGAGTGTTGGATGCATAGGTTACCTGCAGCAGAATGTGGTACCATCCTCCAGATGGAACCACAGTGCACAGTAGGGGACACATGTATCTAAACACTCCTAAAGTGCCAAATGCTAAAAAGAAACATGGGCCCCCAGCGAGTAAACAGAGTTTTCCTTTTTTGCAAAGAACTTCTTTGAGCAATCTTTTGGGGTAATGACAGTCACTTTAAGCTCACCATACACTTCACAATTCTCCTCTAGATTGACTGAACCAATGTAATCTAAAGACCCATCTACACTAGTATCCAGTTGGGCAGGCCCCCGTAGAAAATAGTTATAGGTAGACCTGAAGATTGTACTGTAATTTGTCAGAGTGTACCGTGAGTGGTGAATAATTTGGTTTTATTTACTGCAGCCTGCTCAATACCAAAATACAAAAATTAACTGAGAATACACTTTAAAAAAAATTGGGAAACTAGTGCTTATAAAACTAATTAGTGGTGTGCATGCATGTATAGTTCTTGAGAGTGATAAGTGTGTATCACAATATGACAAAAAGGTAGTTTAAAATACTACCATTCACAGTACAACAGACAATTCTAAAAAAGAGGAGGTAATCATATCAAGGCATCTCAGGACCTCAGTGTCAGCTTGGCACAATCTGCAAAGAATCAAAAAACTTAATACTGACCAGCATAATTTGGTTGTCTACACAAATATGTTAAATACAAACCAAAAAATTACCTTTTTTTCTGGAGAAAACTTCAGCGGTTCCACAATATATAAATCTTCAGGATCAACTGAAAAAAAATTAAAAGATGTTCAAATGACTGCAAAAGTAAATCCATGGCAGTTTTATTTGGATCCTTAAAGTAACACCAATCTCTGGCTTAAAAAAGCATGTATTCTTAATCCCAAAAATACCTTCTATTGCACTCAGCCTTCTCAAAATTCCTTTTTTTTGCTTCTGTATTCGGATTTCCTATTAGAGGGTGGCTACATTCCTTCTACATGGTCCCACTGTATGAAGAAAGGTAGCCACCCTTTTTGTGTTCCAAGATAGGACTAGAGACCACAAACTATGGACTACGGGATTTGTATTGCTCATTTCAAACAAAACAGAAGTTAGGGGGGAAAGGGAGGGGTGAAGGAGCTCACAGAGGACATTTTAAAGTGTTACAAAACACCATAAGTAACAATTTAATAAAAAAAAAAAAAAAAAAAGATTACAGGGCCCATAAGTGGTAACTTTGAATGGGTCATTTTGTAAACTTGCATTGTGAAGATCCCCACACATTTACGGCCTTGAATTCTGTGACACATAATCACTATGCCCTCAGAGTAGGCACTGCTGTGTCACACATTTCACAGAGCCAGCCTTCTGACACAGGGTCCACTGATAGCAGGCAGCAATGTACCATGGGATATGAAGTCCTTAGAAAATGGAAAAAGTAGACCACAGCAGAGAAGCTACAAAGTTTGCTGGGGGTTGCTGCAGCCACGATCTAGAGCTGCATTTCAGGTGTCACGATATAGGAAACCTTTGGCTTTCCAGTTGCGATACCACTACATGTCCCAGAGTGCCCCATTTTGCAAAGCACGGCTGTACAGCTCCTGGATCTCAGTCCATGCCACCACCAGTGACAACCAGTGACTACCTAGTTGGTCACCAGCCAAAAGGCACTTACCTGTATCCTCCAAAAGGGACAGCCCCTCCCTCAGAGTTCCTTTAAATGCAGCGGTGGCCAGTGACCACTCCCCACACGTCCCAGACTGGTGTTTGGAAGAACTCTAGGCTTCTTTCCATGAGCTCCAAGCTCTGCACCTACCCATAGCCAGCTGAGAGTGTGGTCATGCATTTCACTCTGGCATTAAGAGTGTGGGGAGCAGAAGCTGGGATGAGACGTGGAGTAGAACCAGCCTCTCTGTCCTCTTAATGCAGGAAATGCTGCAGTGCACTAGGAGAGGGTCACAGAAAGACTAAACTGACAGCCACAGGCAGTTACCGTATTTTGACTGACAGTTTCAGACGGTTGGCAACAATGATGCTTTACGTGGCAGTGTACTTGTAAATGCAGGTGGCTTTTGCATCAGCATTTATCTGCATACGGCATATTTCCCCTGAATATGCCATTTTTGCGTTTGGGTGAACATGCCCTTCGCATATGCATGAAACACGTAGACGCAGAAGCCATTTATAATGGCCACATGCAGCCATTCACCTATATACATGGCTCTATGCAGCACCTGTGGTATATATACATGGCTCTATGCAGCACCTGTGGTCCCCCAGGCACAGAAAATTGTCAGAAATTTTATGCTAGAAGACTTTTCTGCATGCAAATGTCCTTGTGCACGAAGCAGATTTTTGCAGCCTACATAGCTTAAATTAGGAACTTTGCCCTGGCGAAAATATAAAACCATGAAGAATGCTAAGTGACTGCATGGTTTTGTCTTCTAAACTCTGTCCTGCCCAATGCAAGACAGGCACACCCACAGCCTGAACACTGAGCTGTTTACAGTTATTTAGCAAGGTTTTTATTCCTCATTTTATGTAGGCACAAATACTGCTTAAAGTGATTGTTATTTTTATAGGAAAAAAAAGACTTTACAAACATGTTATACTTCAATGCTCTGTTGCACAGAGCAGCCCAGATCCTCCTCTTCTGTGATCCTGGCCCCTCCCGTCGAGTGCCTCCACAGCAAGCAGCTTGCTATGGGGGAGCCTGAGCCGATCCACAGCTCCCTGTATCCAGACACAGAAACCCAACCCCCCTCTCTCTCCTGATTGGCTAGCTGACATTGATTGACAGCAGTGGAAGCCAATGGCACCGCTGCTGTATCTCAGTCAATCAGGAGGGAGAATCTCGGACGGCTGAGGCACTCGTGGACATCGCTGGACAATGCATTAAGATAAAAAAACCTTCTGCCTTTACAATCGCTTTAATATTAAATATACAGTTATTTCAAACCTGTTTGACATCAGTGCGGTTCATGGAAATAATTTCTATAAAGTAGGGTTTTAGGATAAGAAGATCTAACCAGACAGATTACAATGAGGTGAGCTGGAAAAAAAAATGCAAAGTATAGCATAGCCTTCTTAAAAGAAATGGCATCTGCATAGAATTGTATCTATGATGTAATTTCTGTTCTAAACTTAGTACAACACAAACGTTTGTTAAATGTTCTTATCCACAAAGTAGAAACGCTGCTTGCATTTGGTCTTTTTTGAAAACTCAACAAATTAAAGGTTCCTCTGCCATTCAGAAGCGGCTGGGGACTTGAGATTTAACATAACTAACCATCTGTGTACCGCGCTAGCAGTTCTCAATATCAGTCGCAAACTAGGATTTGAACACTGACTGTGCTAACAAAGTGGTAAAAATCTAGAAGCTGGGCTACTGCATTCTACATTAATGAGGGAAAACTCAGTATGTCTTTGTTAATGAGGACTGATAGTTTCCTCTCATTTGAAATTATTCAGAGAAGTCCTGCCCTAGGAGACCTGCTAAGAACAAAACAGCCACCAGAAGGCAATACACACATTTTGTGTGTGTGTGTGTGTGTGTGTGTGTGTGTGTGTGTGTGTGTGTGTGTGTGTGTGTGTGTGTGTGTGTGTGTGTATACACACTAGATACTCCATGTGAACAGAAAAACAACACACATAGGTTAAATTTGACTGCAAAAGTGGAAATATATTTTAGACTATAAACAGATTACCTACCTTCTTTACTTGACAGCTGAAATGACTGGGAACGAATCAACGGTAATGTGGTTCTTCGCTTAAGATTCATATCATCGTATGAAGAAAAACAACTAGGGTAAAAAAAGTTACCAAACAAAAGTTTACCATGCACGTTTCCTGATGACAGAGAAACTATAAACACAGCAGAGATAAATCATGTGTATATATTACACAATTACAGATTACATTTCATTATTCACTTAGGAATATTTTAAAGATTCTGCCCACACAAATCAGTCAATTATTTTGCAAATTTGCAAGATTGTTGAATCGGCCATCAGCTTCTTACATATATGAAGGAGCCTGGATTCAAGACTTCTGCAATCTGCGTTCTTACCTCCGCCCATGTGCTGAAAGGACTTCAGTCCAGCAACCGTTCCTAAATTTTAGATTAAAAAGTGAGACCACCCATTTCACTGATCAGGGCTGAGCTTTGCTCCAGGCCAGACCTGGACCCTATGTTTGTCAGCTGACTGAACCTGCGGGTCCTGGCCTTGATGCACTGTGGGAGGGGGTTTGATGGATGCCCTTTTAGGCCCCCCTCTCTCCTGCGTGGTCTGGCTAGGTGCAGGGGGATCCAAGTACATTTTTCAGCGATTTTTGTAGGGCCAGTACTGACTAGGTTTCTTTGCAGACCTGCATATAGTGCCCTTGCTGGCCGGAATTTACCCCCTTTGTGGCGATTGCTTTATAGCCAAATCTTATTATACCCTGTTTGGGTTTTTTGTACAAGTTTATATGTCTGTACATATGTTAAAAATGAAAATTAAAAAAAATATATATATATAAAAAAATGAGACCACAGCTAGTCTGCAAAAGTCTTTGGACAATTTAAAAGGGATCCTGTCACCAGCTTTAATAAATGCAGGCACAAGCATAAAATGAGTCAAGTATTTTATGCGCTTGCAACGTCTCTCTGAATTTGCTAGAAAATATGTCTGCTTTGGTAAGAGCCGATTCTCTTGCACATCCCCCTCTCTCCTTGCATGTCATAGCCCTCTCTTCTCCAAGATGGTCTGTCCAACTACTCTTTGCTTGTCCAGCAAAACTACTCCTCCTTTCATCTCTCCCCAAAAGTGAATACTAGAGAGTCCTCTGAGGCTGCTGACATCACAACCAAAATGGTGGCGCTCAGCAACAGGCACAGGGTTTTTGGATGTCTACATAAGAGATGTAAATAACATGCCTAAAATAATGTGAATGCACATTTATTCTTATGGGAAGATTATTGTTGAAATGAATGATCAGGTGATGGGGTCTCTAAGCTACTGGGCAATTTAAAAAAAAAAAACAGTGTCTAAGTGAAATATCACTTTTGCATCAAGAGGTTTCACACAAGATCAAAAAGGAAAAAAAAAAAAAAAAAAAAGAGCACACCTTAAAAACAAAAGGAGCACTGTATGGTTCAGGAGAACACATCCTATATATAGTATAAATTTAGATAAGGAATATTTTTGTACTTCAAACTTAAGCTGGCCATACATTATACAATTTTCTTACTCAATTTCCTTTAGATTTACATTCAACTATTTAGTGCAAGGGCCTGTCTGATTGCAAACAAATTGAAACTGTTTAGGTCTGACCTTGTATTATATGGTTTTGGTAAATCTAAAGGAAAACTGTACAAGAAAATTGTATTATGTACGGCCAGCCTTAGGGTGCCTATACTTTGCTTGATATTTGCAAACAGAACAGATTTAAAAGTAGATTTCAAGGTTTGAATGCACTTTAAATAGTTCATTTGGGCCAAGTCAGCCCAAACCATTTCCAATAATAAATGCCGTTTGTACTGTAATATACTATGTAATATTAGCAAAATACAGTAAACCACGCTGTGTTCTGGCAATACTCTGCTGAATTAAAGAGTTGGGCTGAGTGCTACAAGGAAAAGCCTTGTATTTTTTTATCCATTAATACAAGGCTTCTTCTGACTGGCTGAGATGGAAATGGTGATGTCATTCACCAGCCTCTCCACCTCAGCCAATCACAGGAAACCTTGTATTCAATAGTAACAAATTGACAACTGCTTTCCCAATTTTATTAATTTTTTTTTCGAGGAACTGGAACAAAATGTTTGCTGTACCTTTGAAACATTTACCTTCCATCCTAATCAGGGAGAACATCACTGAGTTCAAGTGGAGAGAAACAGGGTCAGAGGAAAAAAAACACAGCCCAAAAATGCCAATAGTGTAGTATTAAAAAGGAAATGATCAATTTTAAATAAAATGCACTCACAAGGAGACTGAGGACCGCTTAGGTGGTGAGAAAGTCTGTGCTGTGACACCTTCCCTGTCGAGGCAGGTCCAGTGAACACTCTCCGGATAGACATTTCTTCACCCTGGCCAAGGTGCTGGATGTACAGTCTGGAATCATCACTGCCCGCTGTGGGAGCCAAATGGGGAAGACCGCAAACTAGGAAGTCCGAGTGTCGGTGTTCCATCAAGAAATGCTCCCCTTCTAAAAATGCCTCAGAAGGGTATGCGCATGCGCAGTAACTAACATCACTCCAGCTGAAATGTTGATTGGCTGGAGTAACGTCAACACGGCGCACACGCAGATCATCGGAGGCAGTATTCGAGCGCTGAGGGAGAATGTAATTGTCAGATTCTGCCTCGCTATTGCGGGGTGGGTTGTGGGTGTCTTGAAGGGTGGGTTTTGTGTGCGTTTTAACCTGCCCTTAGACACAGCCAAAACATGCCGGTTATCACACTGAACCCGCCGTACAACAGGCAGAAAGCACGACGTTCAATACAGGCAAAACCCTCCCCACCAGAGCGAGGCAGAATCTGACAAGTACGTTCTCCCTCCGCTGTTTGCATAGTGTCGGATAATGCCTCCAACCACGTGCGCATGCACTGTGTTGACGTCACGCCAGCTGATCAACATATCAGCTGGCGTGACATTTGTTACTGTGCATGCACAGACCCATCAGACCCTCAACCTGAGGTTACACCTTACCCATGAGTAGCTTTGTGTTTCAAGGAGGCATTCCTCTAGTAGCCTGCCCCAACAGGGAAGCTGTCACAGCACAGGCTCTCTCACCACCTGAGCGATCTGCACTCTTGTGAATGAATTTTATCTTCAATAAATTGATAGTTTTCCATTTTAATACTACACTGTTGGCATTTTTGCGCTGTTTCCCCAACCCTGTTTCGTACAGTACAGCCGGAGGTTACCAATCCCGTCCACTCAGCAGCATCTTCCAGCCTTTAGTAGTAGTATTGCAATAATTACAAAGAGGCTACCCACACCTTTTTTAAATCAATCATTTTCATCTTCTACTTTGCTTCAGGGACAGAGCTTGAGCTCTGCAGATTCTGTGGTCTGTGCATAGTTTGACAGATAGCTTGTACGGAGTTCAAGTGGTACTTTCGGTGAGACGTAAGCCTAGCCAAATGTTTACAGTCTACTTGAACATATGCTAGCAATACACTTGTAGACTGGGACAAAAGACAAATCACTCAATTTCCTTATCCACATCAAATAGCTTGGATGGAAGAGTCTTCACTAGAGGTCAACCGATATGGGTTTTTCTCTGGCCGATGCCAAAGCCGATATTTAGAAATCGCGGTGGCCGATGGCCGATATATGATGCCGATTTTTTGGGGCTGATATATTAGGCCGATTTTTTTTTTTTTTTTTTCCCTTCATCTCATAAAATCTAACAGTTAGACCCCTTTCACACTGGGGCGTTTTTCCAGGTGCTTTTGGGCTAAAAATAGCGCCTGTAAAACGGCTCCCCTGCAGTCTGTGTGAAAGCTCGAGTGCTTTCACACTGAGGCGATGCGCTGGCAGGATGTTAAAAAAAAGTCCTGCAAGCAGCATCTTTGGAGCGGTGTATACCACCACTCCTGCCCATTGAAATGAATGCGCACCGCTGCCGAAGCGCCTGCAAAGCGTTTCGGCAGCAGCGCATCAGGGGCGCATTTAACCCCTTCTTCGGCCGCTAGCTGGGTTATAAGCGCCCCGCTAGCAGCCGAATAGCGCCGCTAAAATGAAGGTAAAGTGCCGCTAAAATTAACAGCATTTTACCGTCAACGCATGCCCGCACCAGTGTGAAAGTAGCCTTAAGTAATAAGTGATACAGAAATTGTTTTATATTTAAACATTTATTAAACAAAACAAACCTTCAATCAGTTCACTTGTATGTATAATTTAGATTAAAAAAAATAACTATATCTTAAATATTAAATACACAAAAACAGGTAATCAAAACTTTTGGACGAAAAAAAAATGGGCTAACTTTACTGCTTTTTTTTTTTTTTTAATTTCATTAGTGTATTTTTTTTAAAAAAATTGCGTTTGAAAGACCGCTGCGCAAATACCGTGTGACATAAAATATTACAACAACCGCTATTTTATTCCCTAGGGTCTCTGCTAAAAAAATATATATAATGTTTGGGGGTTCTAAGTGATTTTCTAGCAGAAAATACAGGATTTTTACTTGTAAGCAACAAGTGTCAGAAAAGATTTAGTCTTTAAATGGTTAAACTGAAAACTTCTCCACAGAGTTCAGTCTATTGATAAAAGAACCTGAAAGAGATACAATGTATCTTCTTATCAGACTTGGCAGGCTGCCCAGAGGAGGAGAGAAGAAAACTTCAGACAACTTGCAATTGACTTCAATTACAGAAGTCATTTGCAAGTCCCTGGCTTTTTTTATCAGCACAATCGGCTGATGCTGATTATCGGCCGGCCGATATATCGGTCGACCTCTAGTCTTCACTGCCTGCTGTATTCATACAGCCGCAGCACTCGCAGCTGTGTGAATACCTGCACAATCACTACACCTGACCGGATGCAGTCGCTGTTCGGCCGACAATTTTTCAACCGTCTCCTTTGGTTTTTGTCAAATTTTGTCACCAACTAGCTATATTTTAGATTCAAACAAGGAAGACACCGCTACAGTCCAGATGCACCGGGTGCAAGCCATGGCTTGCCACCGATGATCAATAGGAAGAAAAGAACCGCTTCACACCACAGAAACTTTCCAATGATTTTATTCCAAAAATAGCAAATGACAGCCAACAAAGACAGTGTCCGAACCCAGGAGGTGACACGTGCGTTTCACACTGACCTCAGTGCTTCCTCAAACCTTTGCTTGGGGTTCGGACACTCTGCTTTGTTGGCTGTCATTTGCTATTGTTGGGATAAAATCGTTGGAACGTTTCTGTGGTGTGTAGCCAAACTTTTCTTCCTAGCTGTATTTAGAGATAGTTGGAGGCTATATTTGCATGTGCAGCTACATGCCAACAGTGGCAGTGTACTGTAGGATTTGTACAGAGTACAAATATAACCACTGCCGCTGACAGTTGGAGCTGTTTACACACAGTGTGTACAGGTAGCATTTACAACCATTGGCAGGATTCCGATTCTTGCTTCACAGCCTCCCCTGGCCGCTGCTATTCAGCCATCTAAATGTAGCCCAACACCGCTCAAAGGCATAATAGAGCAGCCAGACATGCAGACACAATCCAACTGTCCTCCAGCAAGAGAGATCACTACTTCATAAGGTCCTATTTACACTTCGGCATTTTGGGGGCACGTGCAGAAAAGCCCAACATTCCTAACCACTTCAATACCAGACACGTTTAATCCCCTTCCTGCCCAGGTCAATTTTCTGATTTCAGCGCTGTCCCAATTTGCAACATCATAGACAAAATTCATTTTTCCTTTTTTTGGACAGATATAGATTTTTTTATGGTATTTAATCACTGCTTTTTTCTTTTTTGTAAAAAAAAAAAAAAAAAAAAAAGAAGAACATTTTGGAAAAGAAAACAAAAAAGTGTGGTCTTAGTTTGTTATAAAATTTTTCAAATCTTTCTTCATAAATTTAGGTCAAAATGTATTTCATGATATATTTCTCAGTGATCAGCACTGTCCTGAGCAATTACTTTTATGAATGGCTGTGATTGGTCAACACAATAGTACACAAATAAATGGCTATGAATGATTGTGAGGACATATGACGTCCACCCAGGATGGAAGCAGCCATTAGACTATAGGCCGGACAGGAAGCAGTTTATGGTACCCCAAATATGGATAGCAGTTGCATGTTTTGCTGTGCGAAAAATGCACATCGCAAAACACACTTGGCTCAGTGTTAAAAAGAAAAAAAAAAAGGATGTGCATGAGCTACTCTGGCACGTTTTCCATGTGTCCTATGTGGTTGTATGACAGACAAATCAACAGTAAAAAAAAAAAAAATAATTGTTGCACAGCTGTGAATGCAGCTTATACAGTCATCACAGAAGGTTTGTAACCTGTACAGCTGATTATCTTTACAAACTGATTAGTCAGAAAAGGGGCAGATTTCACATACTAAGAGAAGCTCTTGGAGAGAAGACCATCGCTACATCACAGCAGTATCCGATTGTTAAACTGGTCCCAGATACTTATGGAATATATAGGGTTTGCAAAACAGGCTTTGTATCTGCCAAGTATTATCCTGGAAATAACTTTAGAACAGAGAAAAGCTTCTGTTGGCATAACAGCAGCCACCTTGGTAACTCAATTATATGTATATACCAAACATTAAAAGAGTAATTGTGTATGCAGACCTCTAAATAACCAGAATCCTAGGCCTCTAAGCTCCACATACCACCATTATGATAGATGCCTGAAAGATGGCATCACTGTACTTACCGTTTGGGACTTGGGTAGTTATTGCTTTTGGGTATTTTTGATAGGTAGTCATCGCTGAACTGTGATGTGTTCCGACAACGTTGTAAACAAAGCAATGCTACCAAAACAACGCAGAGCACTAGGGAGATTATTAAATAAGTCTGCCGATCAAAGACCTGTAGTGCAAAATAAAAGACATTTATCAGTCACCGTTAAGATAGCATGGAAAGGCAGTCTTAATTGTTGACCTGGGCTGATAAAGGGAATGATTCAGAAAAATACAGAAATAAAAAACATGACACTGAGTGTTTTTAGGAAGACAGGCCCATGTGTGTATGGACAATAGAGAAGGAAAGTCCTTCAGCAGAGTTATTACTACCAGATGTCTGACCATTATCTTAAGACCACGAGTCACATTATGTTAACACCACATATAAAATATCCATGCACTGAAGGATCTTTCATATTAAAGTGTTCTACTGCAATGTGTTCATGCAAACGTGAGCTATGGCATGCCATTCATTATGGATGAACTGCAAATGCAGCACAATGGATGAAAAATATACATGACACTTTTTTCAAAATACTGCATACCGCAAAGCACTGTATATGGTGTATATTGTTTGTGTGCTGTGGTGCGTTGGGCAAAGAAGAATGAGAAGTCATTAGGAAATTGTTATAACTGCCCAAAAATTCTCAGTTAAATAGTGGTCATTAAAGTGCCACTAAAGGCAAGCAGAGGTTGCTAAGGTTTCTTTGAGAATTTTCTGACTCAGATAAGTTATCACTGATCTTTTTAGCTTTCAGTAAGGGGGTTAATCATCCCAAGGAACACAAGTGCAAGGAGTATGCTTCCCACTGATCATCACACTAATGTATCATGAGTTGTAGATATAGAAAATTTTAGCAGGGGTTCCCTGAGAGTGGAAAGTTATTTCAAGGGTTCCTCAGAATTAAAAAGGTTGAGAAAGGCCGCTTTAAACATTTCCACGATGTTATTGCATAGAAGAATATTAAATATTATTTGAATTAGGCTGAGCTCTTTAACACTGCAGTAAAAAAGGATTTTTTTGCATACAAGCGAGTCCTTTGAGGGCTATCGGAAGTATTTAATCCTTGGGTTATACTGCCACCTACAGGAGGATTGGACACGGGAAAAATATTTGTAGGCCAGCTCTTTATAACCACTTCTACTGCCAACACACTTCAGTTTAGTAACAAAGTAGTGCTGACAGCATGATAAAAACCAGAAGGATCTGTGCCTGTGAATGGATTCCAAAAAAAAAAAAAAAAAGGATTTTATGTTAAGTAAAAAATCCACAGTGAATCTCAACAGTCATAGGATTAATATCTCAATGGAAGGCCGCAAACGGATATTCATATGCCATGTGAGGAATAGATGAAAAAGACTCACATAGCGTAATAACGTAGGTACTGGTTTATTGAACATATTAATAAGCAAACTCAAATTTTTGTAGATCATCAACAGTATCAAAGATCAAGTAGCGGTAATGGTGAGGGGTCCACCCAACATGTTTCTGCTAAAGAGCCGTCATCTGATTGGAATCAGGCAGAGGGACAGAATAACAATGCATGGTTGAGGTGAAAGGCAGAAACTACCTTAGGCAAGAACAAAGTCTTTGGTCTCAACATCACCTTGTCCTTATGCAAAACCAGACAGGGTTCTTTGCAGGAGAAGTCCACCAGTTCAGATACTTGCCTCACTCAGGTGATAGCTGCCAGAAACACCAACTTTTGGGAGCAATTAAAAGGAGGAATGTCTGTAATAGGTTCAAATGGTGGTTTCCAATGCACAAAAAAGAACCAGATTCTGGACCAATGGAGTCACAGGTGAACAGACAAGGGAAGCTACATGAGAGACCCCAGTAAAAAAGTCTCATCAAGAATGAGAGGCCAGCAGCCTCTGACGTAGGCTTGATCCACATCCAGCTGCAGGAAAGAATTGGGATGGAGACACACCAAGTGAAATACACCTTTCACATCAGATGATGTACCTTAAGGGAAGTACCTTAAGGGAAGTAGAATTCCAAGCTTTACCACCACATGAATTGCCATGGTGAGATGTCAGGTTCCTCTTTGATAATCGATGTACGTTACCATTGTCTGAATCCAGATCAATGACTCTCCGAGCAGAATGGTTTAACACTGCAGAGGCAGCACAAACGCTCAAAACTCCAGGAGTCCCATAGCCAGATTCATGAGTCACCAAGCCAGGCACAACCTCATACTCTGCACAAATGAACTGGTTTGTACAGAGAGCAGATCAACTTGTCCCACAATGACAGAATGTTTTGTTTAGACGTCTAGTGGGAAACTGGGCATATGGCTACCATCAGGACCAGAAGTCTTACACAAAAAGCAGAGTCTAAGAAAGTTCTGGACTGGAGAGTTTGAATCTGAAACCAGAGTGTCTGAAGTTTCATCTGTAGAAGGAAAACTCTGGCCTGAGCTGAGTCCAGCAGGTGACCCAGATACTCCAAAAGACGGGTTGGTTCTAGATGCGATTTATGAAGGTTTGCAATTCATCTGAACCTCTAATGTCTGGGCAGCCAAAGCCACATTGTCCGACAGAGCCCACGCCACCTGTTCCATCAACAGGAGGCAGTAATCCACAAAGGGGATGCCAGTCGAGCATAGCAGGGAGAGCAGCTTGGTAAATACCCAACGTGCAGATGAGGTGCTTAAGGACAGGGTTACAATCCGGTAGTGCAGGGGCCCCACAGAAAAGTGAAGGAATAGCCAATTCACTGGAAAGGTAGTGACAGATGGGGATAAGCATCTCTGATGTCCACAGAAGGCAGCAAGTGTCCCTGCTGAAAGAAGGCAACAGATTAGTTTCTGTGCAGAATTTTTGGACCTGAATGGAGACATTAACAGCTTAAGAGCCCTTTCACACCGAGCCACCCATAGCGTCGGCGGTAAAACGCCGCTATTTTTAGCAGTGTTTTACCGTCGGATTAGCGGTGCATTTCAGTCGCTAGCGAGGCGCTTTTACCCCCCGCTAGCGGCCAAGAAAGGGTTAAAACCGCCCGCAATAGCTGCGTTTTGCTGGCGGTATCCCAGCGCTGCCCCATTGATTTCGATGGGGAGCAGCGGTGGAGGAGCGGTAAACACACCGCTCCTTCACCGCTCCAAAGAAGCTGCTGGCAGGACTTTTCCTGATGTCCTGCCAGCGCAGCTCTCTGGTGTGAAAGCTCTCGGGCTTTCATACTGGAGACAATGCTGCAGCTGTTTGAGGGCGGATTGCAGGCGCTATTTTTAACGCTATAGCGCCTGCAAAACGCCCTCGGTGTGAAAGGGGTCTTAATATCCAGACAGCGGTAACAGTCAACAAAACCTCTAAAACCATTGTGCCACAGGAAATGGGGCAAAGACACCCCAATTCAGAAATGCTGGGAGGGCTTGATCAAGACCTGCTCATCTCTACAGTGCCAAAAAGGCTGGAGCAAAGAAAACGCGAAAGACAGCATGCAAAACTCTTATTTGTAGCCCTGGGATAACACACTCGGCACCCAACCATAAGAAATGTAAGCTGTCCAAGTGCCAGTAAAGGTAACAAACTGTCCCCCAACTCTAGAAAGTGGCAGCGCACCTTCATACAGTGGAAAGCTTGTTTGAGGATTTGGTAGACTAAGTGCCAGGCCTTAAGGGTGGACGAGCAACCAAGTTTGGAGGGCCTTGAGAAGGAGGTCAAGGGATTGGAGAAACAAAAAGGGGCATTTAGCAAAGCGGGAAAAGGCCACACAGTCCTTTCCTTAGGTTTCTTCTGCTTAGGAAAAAGAAGTGCTCACCACCAGTAGCATCCTTGAGGTTGTCAAGAGCTGGTCCAAAGAGATGCCATTTCTTGTAGGCCAGCAGATCAAATGCTTTTTTTTTTTTTTAACAAAAAAAACTGTTCCACAGTCCAGAAATTTAGCCAAAGTGCTTTATGTATATCTGCGGACATAAAACACATGCAAGAAATGAGGCAGGAGGCTTCCAGCACATTGGAGATAAAATGTAATGCTTCAACCACCTGCTACATACGTTCTATAATCAGTGGTTAGATCTCTTTTGAGCAATTTTAACTAGTCAGACAGGTTTTGAAAATGTAAGGTTCAGCCAAAGGGTAGGACCCACAAGTGAGAAGAAAGCTCAATAAAGGGCTTTTGGTTGGGTAACCTTAAAGAAAGGCATGTCCCCTACCAGAACTGTAAGCCCTTGGTCAAGAAGGGACACTGCCAGATCCACAGTGAGAATAGACCACTTTAGTACGAACTCAAACGCACAAGTACATGCTCATCCCCTAGTTTCAGAGCAGTGCGCACTGCATCATAAGAGCCAAAACAGTGTCTTTTAATTTGAGAGTAGCAGCATTAGACTGATTCCCCAAAGGTAAGCTTCATCAGTCAAGGACTAGAAAAACTTAGAATCAGTCTTGATGTTGTAAGAACCCATTAAAAGCTGTGAGCAAATCAAAATATAGAATCTTCAGGAGAGGGTGCGGGAGCGTGCTTGTGACCTCTGCAATTAGTATATAAGTGATGTGGGTTAAAAAAATTTGCATAACTGTAGTAAAAAGGAGGATTCAGCCACAACTGATGGAGCAAAAGAGCAACAGAGACCGGATAAGTGGCACCAGTACGCCAGGCTGCAGATGTCAAATTAGCCAATGTACTGTGAGCTGGGGGAACACAGTACAGTGCGACCGTCTCTTGTCTCTCCCACCCCCGGTGTCTAGGTTCAGACATGTGGTGGCCACATGTCTGGAGCATTTAGTGTGTGGGCAGTGTAAAGGGGCCCTTAGAGTGGGAACAGGACACTGAAACACAAAGCTACAAAATGACATGTCTCCCAAGTGCTAGTTGGAATGCCTTTTAGGACATATTACAACTGAAAGCCAATATTAAATAATCCAATAGTGACTCACCTCCTGTTTTAGGTCAGAAACTGAGACAGACAGATTAGAGACTAAGAGGGTCATGTTGAGGAGTTGAGCTTGTAGAAGTTGTATAGACTCAGTTTGCCTTTGATCCTGACAACAGATACATAAAGCAAAGGTTATTTTATACCATGCATGCTCATTTATACAGTACATAGGATATAATGTTCAGTATTCATGATGATCATCAGCACAGACAGTGAGCACACATTTGGATCACAGAAGTTTAAACATGTGGCATCCAGATCACTTCTACAATATGAGCTTGTTTTAGCAATGACATGTCCTGGACAGTCAAAGGGTAAAATTCACTTGTAGAGACTGTTCTCCAACCAGACTGTTCACCTAACCACAAAATACTACATACTGTGGTCCAAATACCCTAAAACCTTTATTTTTTGAGCAAAGTGAAAAATTATTTATTACAGCCACAGGTCTTACATTGCAATCTGCAGGTAAATTCCCCTTTGTTTCTGCTGTGAGCTAAATTTCAGAGTTTACTTTTTTGGAAAAGCATTCTCTGTATATTCCTATAGAGAAGTCACAAAGAGGCTTGTGACACTGTAAGCCACTGTCACTATCCCCAGTAGATTGGTCTTACGAACTAATAGACAACGCACTCAACAGAAGTGAATCAGTATGTTTACTTTGTTTGTACCAATAAAATTACAGAACACAAGAACCAACAGAAAAAAGGAAAAAAATGTAAAGTACACCTGCTATGGACAAAGCAGCAGGTTACAGTTGTGCTCATAAGTTTACATACCCTGGCAGAATTTATGATTTATTGGCCATATTTCAGAGAATATGAATAACACAAAAAACATCCTTTTACTCATGGTTAGTGTTTGGTCAAAGCTATTTATTATCAATCAACTGTGTATACTCTTTAAATCCTAATGGCAACAGAAACTACCCAAATGACCCTGATCACAAGTTTACATACCCTGGCAATTTTGGCCTGATAACATGCACACAAGTTGACACAAAGAGGGTTGAGTGGCTATTAAAGGTAACCATCCTCACCTGTGATTTGTTTGCTTGTAATTAGTGTGTGTGTATAAAAGGTCAATGCGTTTCTGGACTCCTGACATACCCTTGCATCTTTTATCCAGTGCTGCATTGACATTTCTGGATTCTGAGTCATGGGGAAAGTAAAAGAATTGTCAAAGGATCTGTGGGAAAAGGAAGTTGAACTGTATAAAACAGGAAAGGGATATAAAAAGATATCCAAGTAATTGAGAATTCCAAACAGCAGTGTTCAAACTCTAATCAAGAAGTGGAAAATTAGGGGTCCTGTTGAAACCAAACCTAAAATTCTGCCAGGGTATGTAAACTTATGAGCACAACTGTAGCTTTATTTTAGCCCTCTCGTCTGCAACACCAGGCGTAAAAGAAAGCAATTTTGTGGCCTTCAATGCAAGTAGCCATAGATAGAGAAAAGTATGTAGGCTGCCATCACTGACCTACTTCTGAAAAGGCTAGTTGCTTGGTTGTCATATTGATCCAATGTTTTCAGTATTTCGTTTTTGACCCAGAATAAGTAAGCAACAAGCAAAGCTTAAGTAAACTCAGAACTCCTTATCTGTATACTTGTTCTGATGTCAGTGACTCAAAGTAATAAAGCCAGTAAAGCAGCATGACAGGCAACCTGCATTTTTAGGAGATTTTTATCTGCAATGACACACGAACGAATGATTTATTTAACCACCTATATGTCACAGGTGACATTTTATCAACTGGCCTGGGATAGCCGCTTTTCGACCGAATAAAAAGGGCGCCTAAACTCTCCCGCTCCCCGCTGCAATCCATGCAAGTGCTGGATTATGGCTCTCGGACAGCTTGAAAGTAGTGTTTCTGTTAGTATATGTGGGTCGGGGACACACTGGACACCTTTGCTGCCATTGTGCTCTTGCTGCGTGTCCAGTATGCTCCTGTCCCTTTAAGGGGGCTAGGGCGTCCTCCTGGCTCACTTGTCTCACACCTATCCATTCAATGCATGTGCTTAAACTGTGGAGACACTTCTAAATTTTGTAGTGTTAGGACTGCAAGTAATACAGGGTGCCTTGACGAGGCCTTGCAGCTTTCACATGCGTTTGCAAATGTGTGCTAACTAAACCCCTGCTTTTAACAGACGGTTAGACAGGTTAATTTGGTTGGTCAGCAGACTGGTTGGCGAGTTGAGCTATGGAATTGTCTTTTTCTTACATGTATATGCCCTCCATGTGCTCCTTACTGTGAAGGCCAGTTATGGGTGTGGGCGGTGGCCATTATTTTGTCTCTGACAGCATGAAGTTTCAAGCCCAGGAGTTAAAGCGTTTGTAAAACTCAGACATGAAATTTGAACAAAGCATATCTCTGTATGTGTGTAGTTGTCTCAATAACCGTTTGCCAACTATATATATATATATATATATATATATATATATATATATATATATATATATATATATATATATATATATATATATATATATATATATATACACATATATACACACACATACTGCGGCAAGGCGGCTCTGCTGTGCAGGATCACATACCTTGTATGTGATCCTGCACTTCCGGGTCTGAGGCGCACGCCACCCCACTCCCACTGTGATTGGACACAGCGGGAGCTGATCGGCTGGTATGGCAGAGTCTATGTCCGCCGGCACCCACCGATGCTTCAGTACACAGGCAAAACAACGGTCTATGTAAACAAGGCAGATCTTCTGTACAGAAGGCATGGATCCTGCGTCTCTGCAAAGCACCTACCGCACAGTAGTAAAAGCACTGGTCAGACACACATTTAACCCTTTGATCACCCCTGATGTTAACCCCTTCCCAGCCAGTATCATTAGTACAGTGGCAGTGCATTTTTTTTTTTAGCACTGATCACTGTATTAAAAAAAAAAGAAGAAGAATAAAAATGCTATAAAACGATCCCCTATTTTGTAGACGCTATAACTTTTGCGCAAACCAATCAATATACGCTTCCTGCGATTTTATCAAAAATATGTAGAAGAATACATAATCGGCCTAAACTGAGGAAAACATTTGTATATATTTTTGGGGGATATTTATTATTAACAAAAACCGCAGTGGTGATCAAATACCACCAAAAGAAAGCTCTATTTGTGGGAAAAAAAGAACGTCAATTTTGTTTGGGTGCAACGTTGCATGACCGCATAATTGTCAGTTAAAGCGACGCAGTGCCGAATCGCAAAAAATGCTCTGGTCAGGAAGGGGGTAAAATCTTCCGGGGCTGAAGCGGTTAAACTCCTGGGACATTGATCTACTCAGTTGGGTAGCAGAGGGTTTTTTAACCACTTGCCAACCAGCCACTGTCATACTGCGGCAGGTCGGCTTGTTCCTGCGAATCGCCGTAGCTGTACGTCGGTCCCCTTAACAGCAGGCGCTTGCACCCACTGCACGATGGGGGAGCTGATGAGCGTGGCCGGTGGCCGCGATGTCCGCCAGCCACCCGCGATAGTGCCACAGAGCCAGAATGGGGATCTGCCAATGTAAACAAACAGATCCCTGCTCTGACAGGGAATTACAGAGTGATAGTCTGATCCAAGTGATTAAGAACAGCGATCTCTCTGTACTCCCAAGTCAGTTCCCCCCCCAGTAAGAAATACCTCCCAGGGAACACATTTAACCCCTTGATCACCACTAGTGTTAACCCCTTCCCTGCCAGTGTAATTTATACAGTAATCAGTGCATCTTTATAGCACTGATCGCTGTATAAATGTCACTGGTGCCAAAAAAAAGTGTCCGATCTGTCAGTCGCAATAAAAATGCCATAAATCTATCCCCTATTTTGTAGACGCTTTAACTTTTGTGCAAACCAATAATATTTTTTACCAAAAACATGTAGAAGAATACATCTTGGCCTAAACTCATGAAGAAATTTGTTTTGTTTTTTTGGATACTATAGCAAAAAGTAAAAAATATTTTTCCAAAATTGTCGGCCTTTTCTTGTTTATAGCGCAAAAATAACCACAGAGGTGATCAAATACGACCAAAAGAAAACCATTTGAGGGAAAAAAAAAAAGGTCAAACTTTGTTTGTGTACAGCGTGTAAAGCAATGCAGTGCCATATAACAAAAAATGGCCTGGCCATCAAGGTGGGAAATCTTCTGGGGCTGAAATGTTTAATTAGTTTAAGCTGCTTTGGTGTGAATAAAATTAAATAGGTGCACTAGATGGGCAACAAAGACGACCTCCAAAACAGGAATAGTTTTACTGGTGGAGGCCACTGACATTTTTTTTCCCTACTCAGCCTTACTGTTTTTCACTAGTTTTGCATTTGGCTAGGGTCAGGGTCACTACTGGTAGCATAAGGTAATAATTGGACCCTAGAGGTTGCACAGGCAGTTTAACTCCTCCAGGTTGGCACATCAATACGTGCCATTACCAGGTTTGTTGAGTCTCCCAGCACAGTCTCCAGAGCATGGAGGAGATTCCAGGAGACAGGCAGTTAGGAGAGGTGGACATGGCTTTAGAAGGTCCTTAACCCATCAGCAGGACCCGCTTCTGCTCTTTTATGAAAGGAGGAACAGGATGAGCACATGCCAGAGAAAAAAAAATGACAAAATGATCTCCAGCAAGCCATTGGTGTGAATGTCTCTGACCAAACAATCAGAAACAGACTTCATGAGGGTGGCCCGAGGGCCCTTTAGTGGGTCCAGTGCACACTGCACGGAACCATGGAGCGCGTTTGGCATTTGCCACTGAACACCAGAATTGGCAGGTTTGCCACTGGCCACCTGTGCTTTTCACAGATGAGTGCAGGTTCACCCTGAGCTCATGTGACAGACGTGAAAGGGTCTGAAGAAGCCACGGAGAAGGTTATGCTGCCTGTAACATTGTTCAGCATGACCGGTTTGGTGGTGAGTCAGTGATGGAATGGGGAGGCATATCCATGGAGGGACGAACAGACCTCAACAGGCTAGACAATGACACACTGACTGCCATTAGGTATTAAGATGAAATCCTTGGACCCATTGTCAGACCCTACACTAGCGCAGTGGGTCCTGGGTACCTTCTGGTGCATGACAATGCCCGGCCTCATGTGGCGAGAGTATGCAGCCAGTTCCTGAAGGATGAAGGAATGGATATCATTGAATGGCCTCCATGCTCATCTAACCTAAATCCAATAGAACACCTCTGGGACATTATGTTTCGGTCCATCCGACGCCAAGTTGCACCTCCATCTGTTCAGGAGCTCAGTGATGTCCTGGTCCAGATCTGGGAGGAAATACCCAAGGACACCATCCATCATCTCAGTAGGGGCATGCCCCGGTGTTGTCAGGCATGCATATAAGCACGTGGGGGCCATACAAAATACCGAGTACCATTTTGAGTCGCTTCAGTGAAATTTCAGCAAAATGGACGAGCCTGCTGCATAATTTTTTCAGTTTGATTTTTGGGGTGTCTTTAAATTTAGCCCTCTGTAGGTTGATCATTTTCAAACAAACAATGTGGCATCCTTAAGTTCTTAACACATTACCCAATCTATATCAGTATAGATTAGCAGCATGATATTTTTCTTCATTGAGATCTGATGTGTTTTCAAAGTGTTCCCTTAATTTTTTTGAGCAGTGTAAACAAATAAAAATATTTCACAGTTCACAGACACTAAAAAAAAAAAAAACTTTTGAGCAAACCAATCAATATACGCTTATTATCCTACACCTCCCACCCTGCCAACTTCCTCTTGTACATCAGGGGCTGGATGTTTCTTCCGGAATCAGCCAGCCCCCTGATGATGCAGCATTGCACATAGAGATCTGTTGTAGATTGCCCTGAACCCTCCAAGATGCATTACCTCAGTATCTGAGGAGGCTGTTAGCAGCTTTTTGTGATTGTGATACATGATAGGGGAAGGAGCAATATTAGGTAAAGCAGAAAAGGAGAGTGACAGTCCGCTGTAAGGATCAGTAAGCAAAAGTTTTGGTAGGTAACAAAATACTATAAAGCAATATGTGATGTGTGCTTTATGAGTATTACATTATTTATTGAGGGGAGCAGCCTATTTTATTTTATATTTAACACTAATTTTCTAACAAAATACTATAATTGACCTTGACTTCACATTTTGAGCTACATTAATCTTTTCTTTGCAATTTCTTGGGAGAATATTAATAACGTGACCATTTTCTACTGAAATCACTGTCTCTGGTGGTCATCTCTGTCAGGGAAAAGTGTTAATATCGTTTTTGACCTATTTACCTGAACAGAAAAAGAACTGAGTGATGAGCAGATTTACTAGGCAGCAGTCAAAGGTATGAGAGAAGACACCTGCAGAATAAAGTCTGAATCGTACTTTTATTTCTGCAGGACACAACCCCTCCCCTGTGGCCAGGGTTAATACAGCAGACGGACCATGTGACAGGCATTTATCAGGAATGCCTAACTATGGCTGCTTTCTCCACCCAGCTCCATCATTCAGAGAAGCTGTACTATTGCTTCAATGAATGAAAAAAAAATCTGAATGGTGGACAGAGATAGATGAATGAATGGATCACCTTATTATCAAAACTATAGTACAGGTGGAGCTTGGCAGAAAAATAGGATTTTTTAAAACAGCTTACCTGTAAAATCCTTTTCTTTCGAAGGACATCACGGGACACAGAGCCACAGTAATTACTGATGGGTTATATAGGTATCACTGGTGATTGGACACTGGCACACCCTATCAGGAAGTTCAACCCCCTATATAATCCCTCCCCCTTGCAGGGATACCTCAGTTTTGTAGCCAAGCAATATAGTGTATTAGAAGAGGGGCGGGACCTCTGTGTCCCGTGATGTCCTTCGAAAGAAAAGGATTTTACAGGTAAGCTGTTTTAAAAAATCCTATTTTCTTTCTCGAACATCACGGGACACAGAGCCACAGTAATTACTGATGGGATGTCCCAGAGCAATGTTACCTGAGGGGGGGGAACCACGACCAAGTAGGGTGCAATCAGACCTGAGGACCCTGTACCGCTGCCTGCAGCACACTACGCCCAAAGGCGATATCCTCATGCCTTCTCACATCCACCTGATAGAATCTGGTGAATGTATGAACTGAAGACCAGGTTGCGGCCTTGCAGATTTGAGCCATAGAGGCCCGGTGATGCACTGCCCAAGAAGCACCAATAGCCCTTGTGGAATGTTCCCTGATCTGAAACGGAGGAATCTTCTGTTTCAAACCGTAAGCTTGAATGATCAACTGTCGAATCCATTTAGAAATGGTAGCTTTTGACGCTGCCTGTCCTCTATTGGGACCCTCTGGCAGCACAAACAAAACATCCGTCTTGCGGATCTGAGCAGTTGCCCCTAGATAGGCCTTAACTGCTCTTACTACATCCAACGAATGTAGAGATCTCTCTTCCGGAGAACAGGGATCTGGAAAAAAGGAAGGTAGAACAATGTCTTGGTTTAAATGAAAATCAGAAACCACCTACGGTAAAAAACTAGGATGAGGGCGTAGTACCACTCTATCCTTGTGTATAATCAAATAAGGCTCCTTACAGGAAAGAGCTGCTAATTCTGATACTCTTCTAGCAGAAGAGATGGCCACCAGAAAAATTAATTTCCTTGTCAACAAGACCAAAGGAATCTGACTTATTGGTTCAAAAGGCTGTTTCTGTAACACAGCCAGGACCAAATTCAAGTCCCAGGGGTTTAGGGGCGCTTTAACCGGAGGATTAAGACGCATCACCCCCTGCATAAAGTTTCGGACCAAAGAATGCGAAGCAAGTGGCCGCTGAAATAATACTGATAAAGCAGAAACCTGGCCCTTGATGGTACTCAAGGCCAGCTTCATCTCTAATCCCATCTGTAGAAAATCAAGGATTCTACCTATGACATATTTCCTGGGATGCCAACCTCTGGATTCACACCAGGTTATATAAGCCTTCCAGACTCTATGATAAATCATCCTGGAAGCTGGCTTCCTTGCATTAATCAAGGTAGATATGACAGGACCTGAGAGCCCACGACTCTTCAGAACGTGGGTCTCAATAGCCAAACCGTTAAATTTAGCGTTTGTAAGGCAGGATGGAACACTGGACCCTGAGATAACAGGTCTGGGCGTACCGGTAGGGTCCACGGGGAACCCACCGTCATCCTTACTATTTCTGCATACCAAGTCCTTCTGGGCCAAGCGGGGGCCACCAGAAGTACCGACTTCCTTTCCTGCCTGATCCTGCGAAGGAGTCGTGGTAGTAGCAGAATAGGCGGGAATGCGTAAATCAGTGAGAACCGATGCCACGGAATCACCAACGCATCCGTCCCGCATGCAAGAGGATCTTTTGTCCTTGCCACAAATCTGTCTATCTTTTTGTTGAATCGGGATGCAAAGAGATCTACATCTGGAACCCCCCATCTTTGGCATATGGCCCAAAAGACGTCGGGATGCAGAGACCATTCCCCTGGAAGTAACTGCTGGCGACTTAGATAGTCCGCCTGCCAATTCTCTATTCCCGGGATGAAAACGGCCGATATGCATGGCACATGCATCTCTGCCCAGACTAAGATCTGGTTCACCTCTTTTTGAGCAGCTCGGCTCCGGGTGCCTCCCTGATGATTGACATAAGCCACTGCTGTGGCATTGTCGGACTGGATCCTGACCGGACAACCCTGTAGCCTGATAGTCCAGGCTTTTAGAGCTAGATGTATCGCCCGGATCTCCAGAATGTTGATGGGTAAGGTCCTCTCTGTCTTGGACCATACCCCTTGGACCGCAGCCTGTTCCAGAACTGCTCCCCAACCTAACAGACTGGCATCTGTTGTTACCACCGTCCAGGTAACCGGTAGAAAGGATTTCCCCTTCTGCAGGTTTTCGGGTATGAGCCACTGTCACGGAACGCCCCACACTCCGCTTGAGTGCTTCCGTCATATACCGCTTCCTAAGTTCTGGAACACGAGTCCAATGGATCTGGCTATAGGAACCCCAAGAACTAGACAACACCAGTCTTGGAGTACATCAGAACTGCCTTTATTTTGAGATCTCACAGACCTTTTTATATCAGGGATGACTCAAAGCTAACCTAATTAACATGACCTAATTTACTACAAAATGTACCCAGACCAGATGACAGTCTTGTGGGCACCGGGCTTCACACATTAATACAATTAACAATACAAACAACAATCTCCCCCCTCCTCAGCCCAGACCATTCGTCTATTAGCCAGTGCTGGTGGCTAATGTGATCAGCTCTCTCAATTAACATAAACAACAATGGGTGAAAAGACTCTTAGAGCCACACTAAACACATTATAGCAGAATTGATGACATTAGCATTTAACAGTACGAGTCCCAATGGTATAAATCAGTCACCATTCTAATATGGCATATAAAGGGTTCCAGAGTCTATGTGTTTTGGGGGGACATGGAGCTGAATCCATAGTAACATCAACCCCAGGGTCCCCAGGCATACAGCTCACAGAGAGCACCATTCCCCCAAATGCTAGGGCCCATAATCGGTGGGCAACAGGCTTGCATACAGTCCTCTCCAACAGCCTCCGTCCCGGCCAGGTCCGTGACATTTCTCCCCTTTCGGCAGGAGACTAACACAGGAGGAGACCCCAGACGGGTTGACTCCGAAGTTAGTAAACAGCTCCAGTCCTCTACTGCCTGTACCCACACCGTACCCCAAATAAATTATTCCAAACAGAGTATCACTCACCCAGCCAACCTCTCTGTCATGCTGTTGGGGATCTGGGCCCACTGCCCAGCATCCCTGGGGTATACAGGTGGAGACTGAAGTCCCATCCACCTTCACAGGAAATCCATCCTCTGTTAGTTGAGGGCAGAGTCCAGCAGTCCTCGGCCCTGTTGCCAGCCCTTCTGCTGGAAACTCCACACCATCTGTTCCGGCTAACTGTTGGAGAGGGAGGCCGACTGCCCCGCCTCCCTGGAACTCTGTAGTTGTTGCTGGTGCTGGGCAGAGGTTGGTAGCACTCTGCCCTGTTGCCAGCACTTCTGCTGGGGACTCCGCATCCTCTGCTCCAGCTAACTGTTGGGGCAGGCAGCTGGCTTCCTCCCCTCCCAAACTGTGTAGCTGCCATTGGGGAGGTGAGCCGGCTGCTTCCTTTTCCATTCCCTCATCTGGCTGCTGGGACGACATGTCGATGGTACTGTCTCCCAGGTACACGGATCTTTGCTGGGGAGGAAAGCCCACTTCCTCCACCCTGGCCAACTGTTGGGGAGGGACAACACACACCTCCTCTCCCTTCTCCCCCTGTATCTGCTGCTGGGAAGTGATTGCCATCTTCTCACCCTGAGCCTCCACAATTGCTGCAGATGTGGGGCAGAGGTCTTGGACCCTCTGTCCGGTTGCCAGCACTTCTGCTGGGGGTTTGCTAGGTGGTTCCTCCTCTACAGAAATGTCTATTAAATCCCCAGTCTCTGGAACTGGTAAAAGTGTGGGACAGAGGTCTTGGACCCTCTGTTCAGTTACCAGATCTTCAGCTGGAGAAGTTTGTTTTAACTCCATAGATGCTGCTGGCAGAAAATCACATGTCCCTGTCAGTGTTGTGGGAGAAAGGCCGACTACCTCTTCTCTCAGGAAGGCCAAAGCCACTGTTGGTGCTGGGCAGAACACAGTGAACTTTGGCCCTGATAGCAGCTCTTCTGCTGGAGGCTCATCAGGTTGTTCTTCCTCAGCAGAAAAGTCTATCAAATCCCATGTCTCTGCAACTGATGTCGGGGAATAGGGGTTCACCATCTCCTGTCCATGGAACCCAGAAGATGTTATCATTTCTGGACAGAGGTTAGCAGAGCTCTGCCCTGTTGTCAGCACTTCAGGTTTGGGGACGGCAATCTCCGGATTTTCCACTGCCGATTCTCTGGCATGCTGCTGAACTTGTTCTAGCAGTTTCCTGTATGCCCTTTCCAGATGCTGTTCCTTCCTTAGCAAATGGTCCAGATCAGGTTTGAGCTCTGAGACCCCTGCAAGACCGAGCATAGACTCTCTATAGTCCCTCATGTCCTCAAGGTCAGGTTCCCCCTCATCGCCAAACATAAAAAGATCTGTAAGGTTCTCCCACAGCAATCCAGGGCCGCCAAAGTCATATCCCTCCGGAGAGCATTCTGTTGTCTCCCCTAAATATCCCTCCTCTGCGTGCCATTGCAGAGCCCGATAACGATTGTCCAGCTCTATCTCCTGCTGGACCAACCTGTCCAACTCAGTCACCCATTGCTCCTGGGGCTGCTCTCCCAGGAATGCCATCCGCAATGCCCGTTGGTCACTGGCCCGTTGCTCTTGGGTTGGAAAGCACTTGCCCTGTTTTATACCAGCGAGACGGAGGGCTGCAATCCAGAGCTCCACCCGAATCAGCTGCCTGAGCTCCAGGTATTCATCCTCAGACACAGTCCTGGTGTACGTTGAAAGGATGATCCGCAGCAGCCCCGGGAATTCTGATGCCAGGTCCATATCTCCGCTGGGGTGACTGAAGTCTGCTATGCTGATCTTGGATCCAGTTGGAGGTTTGGATGTCCCAGACTTCAGACTTCAGGAAGCTTTCCCGCTGCTTGCCACCAATGTCACGGAACGCCCCACACTCCGCTTGAGTGCTTCCGTCATATACCGCTTCCTAAGTTCTGGAACACGAGTCCAATGGATCTGGCTATAGGAACCCCAAGAACTAGACAACACCAGTCTCGGAGTACATCAGAACTGCCTTTATTTTGAGATCTCACAGACCTTTTTATATCAGGGATGACTCAAAGCTAACCTAATTAACATGACCTAATTTACTACAAAATGTACCCAGACCAGATGACAGTCTTGTGGGCACCGGGCTTCACACATTAATACAATTAACAATACAAACAACAATCTCCCCCCTCCTCAGCCCAGACCATTCGTCTATTAGCCAGTGCTGGTGGCTAATGTGATCAGCTCTCTCAATTAACATAAACAACAATGGGTGAAAAGACTCTTAGAGCCACACTAAACACATTATAGCAGAATTGATGACATTAGCATTTAACAGTACGAGTCCCAATGGTATAAATCAGTCACCATTCTAATATGGCATATAAAGGGTTCCAGAGTCTATGTGTTTTGGGGGGACATGGAGCTGAATCCATAGTAACATCAACCCCAGGGTCCCCAGGCATACAGCTCACAGAGAGCACCATTCCCCCAAATGCTAGGGCCCATAATCAGTGGGCAACAGGCTTGCATACAGTCCTCTCCAACAGCCTCCGTCCCGGCCAGGTCCGTGACAGCCACCAATTGAGGCTCTGACGCACCGCATGCGACAGGTGCATCGGAAAGTCTAATGCCTGAACCTTCTTGTTCCAGGTCGACAGAATACTGTGTTGCAGCATTCTTGAGTGAAACTGAGCATAGGGAACTGCTTCGAATGAAGACACCATCTTCCCTAGTAGCCTCATACAAAGGCAGACTGAGGGACCCTTCTTGGTCCTTACTGTCAGAATCAGCTCTCTCAAAGCAGTGATCTTTGCCTGGGGTAGAAATATTTTCTCCTGGCTTGTATCTATAATCAGACCTAAATACTCCAGTCTTCTTACTGGTTTTAGGAAAGACTTTTCTAAGTTGAGGATCCAACCCAGGTGTTCTAGATACCTGACCGTGGTCCTCAAGTTTCCACTCAAAGAGGCTACCGACCGGTCTATCAAGAGCAGGTCGTCTAGGTATGCTATGACAGCTATACCCTGAGCCCTTAATCTGGCCAGAGGAGGAGCCAAGATCTTTGTGAACACTCGAGGTGCAGTGGCTATCCCAAAAGGCAGAGCCACAAACTGGAAATGGCGCCCTCCTACCTCGAAGCGCAGAAACTTCTGATGAGCAGGAAAAATGGGCACATGCAGATATGCATCTCTGATGTCTATTGATGCCAGAAATTCTCCTCCCTGCAGGGTGGGAACTACTGTTCGAATTGATTCCATGCAGGAGGATTGAATCCTTAGGAATCGGTTCAGATCCCTTAAGTCCAAAATGGGCCTGACATCCCCATTTGGCTTTTGGACCGTAAAAAGGTTGGAATAGAAGCCCAATCCCTGGTCCTTTACGGGAACTATCATAATGACCTCCTGCGACAAAAGTCGCTCTAACGCTAGAAGGAGCGACTGCTTCTTCTCTGGGTCTCTGGGAACATTTGATCTGAGGAACCGAGGAGAAGGGAATTCCTGAAACTCCAGCTTGTACTCTAAGGTTACCGTGGAGACTACCCATCTGTCCTGGAAGTCCTCGTGCCAGAGCTCTGAGAACTGTCGCAGTCTTCCCCCCACTCGAGTGAGCGGGGGCGCCCCCTAGTAGGCTTCTTTCCCCAGGACTTCTTTTGTCCCTGGGGTTGACTCTTGTCTCTGGACCCCGATGGAGGCGGCCGTTGAGACTGCCTGGAGGCTGAAGCCCCCGGCGCTGGGGAAAGAGTCCGTTTGAAAGAGGGACGCTTACTCTTCTTCTTGACAGGTAAGAGAGTGCTTTTCCCACAAGAGATTCTCTTGATATAATTATCCAAGTCCTCTCCAAACAACCTTGCACCACGAAATGGAAACCCAGCCAGTAGCTTCTTACATGGTGCTTCGGCTGACCAATTTTTCACCATAGGATTCTACGTATATGCACCAACCCCAGTGAAAGACGGGAGGTTTGCACGATAGAATCTCTAATGGCGTCAACCACAAAGCATAAGGCCGCTGTAAGGTTAGCAAACCCCTGGGCCTGCTGTTCAGGTAATACTTTGATGACCTGCTTAACATGGTCTCTTAAGTATTGACAGACTCCAATCGCTGCTACTGCAGGTTGGGCCACTGATCCTGCTAAGGAGAAAACATCCTTCAATAGGGATTCCATCCTTTTATCTACAGGATCCCTGAGCATCTGAGCATTGTCTACTAGAAAAGTCAGGCTATTATTTACGGAGGAAATGGCGGCATCAATAGCCGATATTTCCCACATTTTAATAAACTTTTCTTCCATCGGATAAAGTGTTGAAAACTTTCTCGGCGGAAAAAAACGTTTGTCTGGGTGATCCCACTCAGAATAAATAAGCTTTTCAAGTAAAGTATGAACAGGAAAAGCATGTGCTGCTTGGAAAGGTTTCAGTGACCCCAAAGCAGAAGAGGATTCTTTAGCAGTTTCAGGTATGGGCAACTTAAATGTGGAGCGGACCAATCCAGTGAGGATCTGCACTAAGACTTTCTCCTCTTGGGAAGTCGCAGAGGGTCCCTCTCCACCTGAATCCTCTGAAGAGGAATCATCCATCCCATCCCGATCCTCTGAAAGGGATTCATCTCCTTTATCCCAGAGCTCCTCTGTCTGAGGGTCTTGGGGAACAGAGGAAAGCCTAGTGTGTTTTCTTCCACTGAGTGAAGACGTAATCACGGCCATTAATCTTTCCTCTAGACCATTAATGGTTGAGGAAAAAACCTCTTGTGTAATATATACAGGGGCTGAAGTGCCAGAAGCAGGTGTAGCCCCTGACCCCGATGGCTCTCCCTGGCTAGCCGTCCCTGGCCCATCTTTAGGGGGGGAGGATGCTGCCGACAGGGGGCCCTCAGAACCTGAACGAGATCCCCTAGTGTCTCTGGTTCTTGGGGTGCTTGAACCTCTTCTACCCATAGTGCAAAGCAACAAGGTGTGAGGTATACAAATGAACACTGCCCGCTGAGCGATGTAGTCTGGCTAAAAGCCTTGCTACCCAATGCTCAGTCTGGTATTACTTCAGTAAATGCTGCCTAGGAGAATGCCTGTGTCCCACCTTACATGCGACTGTCAGCTCTGTGTCTCTCAGAAGGCTGAGTGCACCTGTACAGAGTGCCTTTAATAGCCTGCAGCTGGCCTGAGTGGGAGTCTAAACACTCTGTGCTGACGTCCCGCCCCCTCCTCTACCGCCCCCCCCCCCCTCGAGTTTTGAAAAAAACGAGCGCTTCCCGCATTGCCGACTCTCCTGTCATGCTTCTGGAGAAAAGGCTGGGGGGGGGGGGGGTGGGGGGGGGGGGAGGCTGGTAACAAGATCTGCCTGAACGGCTATCTTCAGAGATGGTGGCCATTAGGCCGCAGAGCCCGGGTGGTATAACCACTTTCTAGACCCCTGTGGCCCCTCTCTAGCCTGGGGGGAACATTCAAACATGAGAAATCCCCCTTTCCACCTTACCTGCTTGCAGCCTGCTTTGAGATGCTGGGACATAATCAGCACTGAACACCTGAGACAATCAGTCAGCATGTGTAGGTTTGTGCAATTGGCAGCCCCCGGTGGTCACAATAGGCATAGCATGCATTTACCTTAAAGGAGAAAAGCCACTAGAACTCAAAAATTCTGTGGAATCTCCTCTTACCTTATCCAGCCGCAGGGTGCTGTTTACACAGACCCAATCTTCACCTCTCACGGTGGGCTCCGTTTGAAAAAAACGTCAGAGACTGGGGCCCCCATCAGTAGGGGGATCCAACAGTTCTGGGACCGTAAAGCACCTCGCCAGAAATTAGGAAGTTTAAAGCCATTTTCTGATCTGCGGGGTCCAGCTCTCTAAAAAGAGAAGCATTACGGGTAAAACCTTGTTTCTTCGGACACGAGGCCCGCGTACCATTCAATTCGGCCATGAAAAGACACTTTGAATGGATCCGGTTCGCCTGGCTTGCCCCAGTATAGGATCTTAGGATATTCCCTTTGGAGCTCAACACAGGACATCTTTACACGTCCATCACCTAAGACACTGGCGTAAAAACTGAGGTATCCCTGCAAGGGGGAGGGATTATATAGGGGGTTGAACTTCCTGATAGGGTGTGCCAGTGTCCAATCACCAGTGATACCTATATAACCCATCAGTAATTACTGTGGCTCTGTGTCCCGTGATGTTCGAGAAAGAAATAGTGGACACTCTTAAAGTGTTTGTCACATGTCGTAAGTGTCTATTAACACCGCAAGATTGCAGAGGCAGGAGTAGGGGGTTCTCGATGGAGGAAGATTTCAATGAATGCAAGAGCTAGCAGCACAAGGGACACATCAGACTAATGTTTTGTGTTTTTTTTTAAGTTTTGACTAAACTTAGTTTAAAAGTAGAACTAAAGGCAAAACTTTTTTTTTGTTTTGGATAGATTGCAGAGAGATTAGAATACCTGTCTGTGCCCCCATTAAGGATATTCACCCTCTTCATTTGTCCCGTTTACCATGATCATTGAAAGTTAAAGAAAATCCCAAATTTTGGGTCATCCCCAGAAAAGTAATAGAGGGGAAATCTTCCAATGGGGACACTGGTTCAAGTGGCCTGGGGGTCCCCAAGCAATTCCCTGAATTTGCAGGTTTTCTTCGCACTTCTTGTTTGGCTATGGGACAGGAAGTGAAGGGAAATCTCCACAATGGGACACAGATGGCGAAAAAAAAAAATAGCTTACAGGGGTTATAACCCTTCTTTACTCTATCCAAAATGAAAAAAAAAAAAGTTTTGCCTATAGTTCTGCTTTAAGCAGGTTTATCATCAAATACTAACAATTTACCGAACTTACCTGTTCTTCTGCTATTCTTGAAGTATTCTGCAGCTTTAGGATAGTCTTGTTAAAAGCTCTCTGCATTTCTTCCATTTGTTTCCGGTACCTTGATAACAAGTCGTTTGTTAAAAACATTTTAAAGCTAGCTTTCACAGAAAGAAAAATTTTACAACTGCATTGAAAAGTGAACTACCTGCCATGTGAATTCCTTCCATATGTCTGGTAAAGCCTGCGTCAGCTTTCCCACTGAATGCTGTTCCTTCTACTGTCACAACTTTAAACTCATTTTTGCCCATTCACGGCAAAGCCACACATTTGCTGTAACCCTCATTTCTCACCCAGCTTAAAACGCATAGAAGGCTAACTACAGGCAAAACTAGATCAGCAATAGCACCCTCTTGATTTTTCCTTCAAAATGAAGCCCTTAGCCCTTCTCAGTAAAAATATGGATACAATCAGCAGCCAAGTGGTTATCACATCCAGAAATTGTATAAATGTTTTTTTGTTTTGCCACTACTTTGCCATTTCCAAGTAGTACAAACAAACCTAGATATGCAGTGCCAGTGCAAACCAAACGTGCCATTTCATAAATTTACTAAAATCTATTTTCAGAAAATGGTTTTAGAGGATTTAGTGCAGGGGTCTCAAACTGGTGGCCCTCCAGCTGTTGCAAAACTACAAGTCCCATGAGGCATTGCAAGGCTGATAGTTACAAGCATGACTCCCACAGGCAGAGGCATGATGGGACTTGGAGTTTTGCAACAGCTGGAGGGCCGCCAGTTTGAGACCCCTGATTTAGTGTATTGTAAAAGACCACTATATGATCAATTCACAAAGCTTTAAAAAGTGAAACTAAAGACTTTCATTTTGAATACAGTAAGGAAGAGTTATAATCTGGTTCAAAACTGACAGGCGTTCTAATCTCTTTCCACTCCATCCAAAACTAGGAAAAAGTTTTGCCTTTAGTTACACTTTAAAAGGGGTTGTAAACCCTCGTTTTTTCCCACCTTAATGCATCCTATGCATTAAGGTGAAAAAACTTCTGACAATGACCGGCCCCCCAAATTTTACTCACCTGAGCCCGTTCGTTCCCTCAGTGGAGATGCGCTCTTCCTCTCTGCCTGGAGTTTTCAGCTCTTGATTGGGTAGATTGATAGCAGCGCAGCCATTGTCTCCCGCTGCTGTCAATCAAATCCAATGACGCGGGCGCCGGGGCCGAGTCCGGCATTCTGTGTCTATGCACGCAAATGCTGGACTCAGAAGCACGCCCGCAAGGTAAAGCCCAGGGAGAGCGCTTCTCCCAGGGGGTTAACTGATGCGAGGAGGAGCCGCAAGCGCCGCCGGGGGACCCCAGAAGACCATGATCAGGGCCACACTGTGCAAAGCTAACTACACAGTGGAGGGAAGTATGATATGTTTGTTATTTAAAAAAAGAAAAACGAAGGTTTACAATTACTTTAACACAGGGGTGCCCAACCTTTTGACCTTCCTGGACAACACTGGATGGATGAAGAGGAATTGTTTTGGGTCACACATAAAATACACCAATAAAGCTAGGTACACACAATCCAAATATTGGCAGGTTCAGCCAGAACTGGCCAATATTCGATTTGGGTGCACAGCTGCATTCAAACAGCGCTGGTAGCTAATGGCTGCGAGAGTGTTTAGGCTGGGGGGGGGGGGGGGGGGGGCAATCTCCCTGTCAGAACACAACAGCACACCGTTTAGGAGAAATTGACTGTATACTGCGCCAATGACGTCGGCACATGCGCTCTGAAGGAAAGGCTGCCCGGGTCGTTTCATCAGAACTGTGTGCCATGATTGGCGGCTCACGCATCACATCGCGCGGCTCTGGCCAGTCACACACATGGAGTCCGGGGACCGCCTCCAGCGGGGCTTCGTTTGCAGGTAAGTTTGCGATGCATACTATCACATTATACTTTTCCTTTGCAGGTGAGAAAAAATAAAAAACTGAGTTTACTTCAACTTCAAAGAAAGCAGATTAGCAGAAAAAGTCAGGCAGGCCACAAGTTATTGATCTGATTTTAACTACGAACTGTTTTGGGAGGTATAGGAGGGAATTGTGGGTGGGGTATGGCTGGCCTGTCGATCCGGCCATACAGCACTTACTTGCCTGGCGCTACTGGGAGTCCATGCATTCATCACCATCAATGCTATGCCAAACATGGTATCCCTCCAGACGTGCTTGTGTCTGGCTTGTCTGAGATGGCCACCACCGTGGCTGCTATACCAAACACAGCATCCTTGGTATCCATCTAGCCCTGCCCGCATGCAGCCCATAGGCTGGACACCCCTGCTTTAACATGAGCCCAAAGAAATTTATTTTCAGCAATGTGGACTCCGTGGAAAATAACCAGTGCGCTGGTGCGAAGCAAAGGAAGCTCTGCACATGCGCATATTTGCCAAAACACTGCCTCCAGCTCCAGGAGAATGGGGAGTGAAGCCCCCCCCCCTCGTGCCAGGGAGCGCCGGCGAACCACACCACCCACACAGGGCACCAAGGACACCTGAGAAATGGGAACTGAAAGTTGTTCCAAATCTGTCCAAGCACGAACAGCATCTACTTGATGAAAAGTATATATAACAGAGAGAGAAAGAAAGACAAAGCAAAAGAAAAGAGAAAAAAGAAAAAAAGAGAGAGGAAAGAAAAAGAAAAGACAAATAAAGTATTTGTTTCTACCTCTGGATAAGCTAGCCTCTCATGTCCTTGCAGGAGTGGCGTTCCTCTGGGCTGTGCTTACCTGAATTTAAGTAGCCCAGGAATAGGGGTGGTGGTGTGGCAGCAGCCAATCGGAGGTGGACTAGGTAGTTACCAAGTAAGGGCTGTAGGTGAGGTATGGCCTGGCATTTGGTCCATTAATCACACAGACACATGAGAGGCTAGCATGAGAGGCTAGCTTATCCAGAGGTAGAAACAAATACTCTTTTGCTTTTTCTTTCTTTCTCCCCTTCCTTTTTTGTCTCTTGCCTCCAATTACTATGTGGTTTGGCTCTTCACCATTTATATTGGAACGATATATTCACTCCAACTTCTGGCACTATTTTTCAACAAGTCTCTTTGTTCTCTGATTTACGCACTTATACTATATTGCTATCTGGCAGGAATACATACACATACTGATGACATATGTTTTCTTTGTTGCTTGCTAGATTTGCACCCTCCTTATTTTCTTGGCGGTTCCTGTGAGCTCTGACTTACCGCTCCACCTTTTCGGGGTCCAGTTCACCTGTCTTTCCAAGCTATGACCTGCCGCATGTCCTACTCATTTTGCACCCAAGCGGGCAGTAAAGTCTAACCCCACATGGGTTACCCCAATTTGGTAATCTAACTTAGTGGACTTCTGTAAGTGGGAACTCGTCTATCCACAATATTGCTGTGTATCTTCGTCTTTGCAGAGGAACATGCGTTTTCTGTGAGTACCAATGTAAATGGTGCATATTTTAGTACATGTCTGTCAGAAAAACAACAGCACGCTTTATTTGAACCCCTGAAGAAGGAAATATAATGTCATGAAAAGAAATTTATCTTTTTATGCTCTCCGAAACATGTTGGGTCCTAGTGCAGCCACTTTTAGTCTCTGATCCCCAGTTTTCAAAAGTATTGTTTGCTGCAGCGTGTAGTATTTTTTGACACTCCTGTTCCTCATGTGTTATTTAATGTTTTTAGAAATGTTATTTTTTTTATCTGTTTTTGTACTCACCATATTTTGATCCTGTGTTGGTTTTCTGCCCATATTATCCCTTCTGGGGCATTTCTCTCTCTCTAAAATGGTTATAAAGGGAGCCAACATATTTTAGGGCTCATTTACGCAATGTACACAGTTGCAGTGCAAGAAAAGGCTTTCTATGGCGTGTCAGTTTAGATCACTGCATTACCCTGCGCTGTACTTCCAGGTCTGCAGGTCTCACAGACCCCAGCACTATACTGATGTCTCTACCTTCTTAATGAGGGCAGACATCATCCTTTCACTTTAATGGGGAGGTCTTCTTCCTGGCCATTCACAAAATCTGGGGCTGTTTGTTTTCTGAATGACCTGGAGGAGAAGGAAGCAGAAACGCAACTGCATCATTGGGGCCTCCAAGAACTACAGGGCTTACATCAGAGTTGCCCAGAATAACAGTGGAAGGTATACTTCTTTACGGCACCTAAACAAGCCGATTATACTACTGTAGAAGAAAGCCAGCATGACAGGGGGATACCTTTGAGGCAACCAAATGTATAAGCCTTTTTCTCATCACAGACCAGCAGTCACTTGACCGCCTGCCGGTATATCCAATGTATGTACTACAGAGGAAGGGTCCGAGATCTCCCTCTGACGTCTGCCGAGCGGTCATGCGACTGCTTATCGGCGAGGTGAAATAAGGTATTTAGAAGAAGAATTAAAAAAAATAAATAAACCACGACATACACTGTATAGTACATGTTATCCTAGCAGAGGGGCTGGCAGTGATTGTGAACAGTAATTTTACTACTGCTCAAAACGGTGATAGAAGGGGAGAAGAGGGGCAGCTCAAACATAAGAGTTGACAGGGAGAGAGGAAGGGGGAGAGGAGAGGGAGAAGAGCTGCAGAATGAGGGAGGCATGTAAACTGACCATGGTAATCAGGGCTCAGCAGCCCTAATTACGATGGTCAGAACACACAGGAGGGAAACAGGAACTGGCAGGATCAGCCAGGTTTTTACAGCTTAGAAAAGCAAGTTACACAGCACAAGCACTATGCAGCTTATCATGCTTTAAAGGAACAGGATATTTTTTTTTAGGGTAACAAAAACTTTGCTATCCACTACTAAAATAAAAATGCTGAATATGCACACACTTTAGGAACGGGGGACAGGTTCACTTTAATATGTACAAGTTGACAAAACATTTTTCTCCTCAATGAATAAAGCAGAATAGAAAATAAAGGTCTCCGATTTAATAGACAGGTGCATGACTTACCTCTGACTAAGTTCTTCCAGATAGCGGCTGCTTAAGGACATGTTAACTTCAAGCGCTTTAATGCGATTATTGAGACGCATAAAGACCGATTCTTTCTGGTTCGAACCATGTACTTGATTTCCATTTGTATAGCCCAGATCTGTGGCGTTCTGTAATTCAGCATAGAAATCAGTAGTAATTCTGTGCAAGTTCCCATTAATAGAGACATCCTCTGTGACTTGTTCATCCTCTTTTTTGTCTACAGTAGGTGGATTCTCAACAGGCTGACTCACTGCAGATTTTGGCATTTCTTTTATTTCCAAATCACTCTCTACAGTTAGAGTGGCTTCCTGAACTGGCAGGCTTTCCGTTGGTTTAACAACGTTAGAGTAGTCGGCAGTTTCTTTGACCGAGCGGTCATTGCCATCTGGTAAAGTGCTGGGCTCAGGGTTTACAGTTGGTTTCTCTGCATAAATCAAAGTCTCACTGATTTTCACCTCCTGTGTTTGTTCCGGTACAGCTTCTGGTGAAAGATCACCAAGATTTGGGTTGTGTATGGTTTTAGTTGCCTCTGAAAGGGACGCAGTTGATGAAAGTTTATCTGTGGTCACGTGTCCAGCAACTGATTGAGCTATGGCCTGAGTGTGACTAGGTTCCAGGGTGTCAGAGTTTAAATTATCAGTTTGTAGAACATCTCCTGGAGTCACCAAAATAAAATCTGTTGTGGCCTTTTCAACCGTTTTGGTCTCAGATGGTTCGATTGAGACCAGAGTAGCAGCCGGGTCTGCCAAAGTTTGTTGCATAGACTGAGAATCATTCTCCTCTCTGCGCTTATATTCATATGTTTTACTACGCTGCCTGTGAATGGCCACAAGAGCTGAACACCACTTATAAATATATTCAGAAAAACTGGAGATACAGCAGATAGTTGCTAGCTCACCACAATAAATCTGTGTCTCAAATTCAAACCAGGACTCTTTTTCTTCTTCCTGATCATCGGTACCCAAGAGAGTAACAGTTGACTGACTGGGCTGTTCCTCTTCCTCCTCTTGCACTAGCTGGACAATGGGATTTTCTTTAGGGATTTCTGGTTCAGATACTGTAGGGAGTGCAATGCTTTCCGTTTCCATCCTGCAAAGTACAACGCAAATGAATAGTGTGGCATAGTTAATTATAGTTTTATTAAAAATGTATGCACTACTATAAAACACAATCAGCAATATAAAATAACCAGTCCGTAGATGTTTTAGAACAAAAGCGCAAAATATTAAAACTATTATGCTGTAATATATATATTTTTATATTTCTTTTTACTGCAAAAGACATCCAATGCAATTAAAAAATTCCTGCCTAACCTAATATGCTGTAGTTTTATATAACTGCCAAAACATTTAAACACCACTTTTTACAAATGTGGCAAGCAAAGGTTTTCCTTTGTTGTGCGATTGGCTCACTACTTTCCCCAGAAATCAGCACATAGACTGAAGTTAAACTAAAGGAATTTAACAATTGTTTCATTTTTAAGATACTTTCAATCATAAGTAAAAATGAAAAGGGTAAAGAATATTATATGTTCACTAGATAAATCTGTGCCAAAAAAACACGCCCTAGCTTTACTTTGTGCAGCTATCACATGTGCAAAAAGTCATCTGCATGCCAGTGCTTTTTTTGAATAATTGAACGTGTCTCATGACACAAATAAAAATTTTATAGGAAGTGTTTATTTCCTATAGTCCATCAATCCGTGTGATATCCACCGCCTGTAAAGTGCTGTCCACCACCAGACAATTTTATAACTCTCCAGAGATAGGATATCACAAGGACTGATGGACTGTATGAAATCAACACTTAAAATATTTTTTGCATAAGACACTTCAACTACTGAAAATAAGCACTGGCCTGTAGGAGAATTATTTTCACATGTGCAAGGGTAATTTGAAGATTGTATTGACAGCCTAATTTATTATTTGAGCACTTTTTTGTATATTATGCAAGGGACACTTTATGGGATATATTATTTCAGGTACTTGTATAGCACCATCAATTTACGCAGCGCATATATATATATAATAAAAATTACACACACAAAACACACTAAATATATATATATATATATATATATACACACACACAAAACACACTAAATATATATATATATATATATATATATATATATATATATATATATATATATATATATATATATACACACACACACACACACACACACACACACACACACACACATATATATATATATATATATATATACACACATTCACATCAGTCCCTACCCTCAAGGTGCTTACAATCCAAGGTTCCTAACTAACATTCATACATTAGTAGGGCCAATTTAGACAGGATCGAAATAACATACCAGCATGTCTTTTGGAGTGTGGAAGGAAACCTGAGTACCTGGAGGAAACCCACACAGGCACAGGGAGGACATGCAAACTCCAGGCAGGTGGTGTCGAACCAGCGATACGATTTATATTAATGGATCATATGAAATGTTGTGTATTAGCAATCATTTTGTGTTTTAAGATGAATTGACACAGCAAGTATTGTTTGATGAATTAGTATTTATTCTATTATTGATTTATTTGGTGACAATGCTGTCTTTTTACATTTGTCTTAGGCCCCTTTCACACTGGGGCGGTAGGGGGCGTCGGCGGTAAAACAGCGCTATTTTTAGCGCCGTTTTACCGTGGTATTCGGCCGCTAGTGGTGCGGTTTTTATCCCCCCGCTGGCGGGCGAAAAAGGGTTAAAACCACTCGTACAGCGCGGCTATAGCCGCGCTGTCCCATTGATTTCAATGGGCAGGAGCGGTGAATACACCGCTCCTTCACCGCTCCAAAGATGCGGCTCGCAGGACTTTTTTTACCGTCCTGCCAGCGCACCGCTTCAGTGTGAAAGCCCTCGGGCTTTCACACTGAACAAACAGTGGAGGCTGTTTAGGGGCAGTTTGCAGGCGGTATTTTTAGCGCAATAACGCCCGCAAACCGCCCCAGTGTGAAAGGGGCCTAAAAGGTATATAGAGCCTGCACCTATCAGGTGATAGTGAAGGCAAATCCTCCCAGTTATCTTGATAAATGCATGGGCAAGGCAAACCATATTTTCACAACAGAGAAAAGTAAAAAAGTCTTCCATAAAATAAAATTTGTCAAAACCTATAGCAACTATAGATAGTATACATTATATAAATACATACTGTATACACACACTATTTTACTCACTCAACCAAACCGGCGTATAAAAAAAGAAAACACAAACTCTAGCATTAGCAAAAAGTGCACTCTATATATTTAGAACTATGCTGCATAAATAGTCCTGACTATGTAAAAAAAAAACTTTACCTACCAACCCTAACACAATTAGTGGTCAGTCCACAAGTCTCACAGCAATCCCCTGAGGCAGAAAAGGAGTAGTGTCTCTTTACCAGCACGAGCCGATAGCTGCTATTGATCTGCAGACCATATGCACGTTATGAAAATAGCACCATCTAGTGCCTAAATTAAAAAACGCAATACAGACACACAGACACTTTTTTGAACAGCTCAGGCATGACATAAATCTATTATTGGTAACCTCTGCTTAAAAGGTTAATCCTACTTCAGATTTTGGCGATAAAGACAAAGCAGAGGAGGCTACACCACTACCTTGTATATGAGCACTGCATGTAACCAAATTGAAGTAGATGATGAAATAAAGACCATTGTATATGATAGGTGACCTGCACACACAATGCTAATAGCTGCACACTCACGTAGCTGATGTAGATGTCGCTTGTTCAGCAGTCTTTGTATTTTCTTCCACAGTCTCCGCAGTAACATTTTTAGGTGTGCTTCGATTCAAAACTTTAAAAGAAACAAGTATATTAAATTAGTATTTCCTTCGCTCTCCTAATATAGTTGGTGGCCATACATGTCTCTTCTGTGTAACCTGTTTTACCAGAAATACAGAAAGCAAAATACCAAAGTCGTGTAACCATGTTAAAATATACCTGTGGAAATTCTGAGATCCCATAAACTAGGAGCTACAGCTGGTAGCTGACAGCCTAAATGTATCACTTGTTCACAATGACGTGCCCTTGCAACGCCATCCATCATATTTGTGAAGTTCCCACATTCCAATGTCATTTAAATATTTTGACCCCGGGCATTACATTGTGGGAGGTGGCAGGCTTTAATTATATAAAAGGTTGTTGACTACACAATAACTCTGTCCCTTGCTCATTTTCAAACTTTTGATAAAAGTGCTCCTAATAATTGGGTCACATTGCCCTGTCATCTTTATAGGATTGCCAGTAAAATGGTCTGGTGCAGGGTGAAGGCATTTCAATTGTGAAATCCCCATGAAGGCAACATTCACATATCAGATTAATGTGCTCCTAAAGGCAATGCAGAAGTAAAGGTGCCCCATACCAGTGAATTAGATCAATCTCATCACACTGGGGTTGCTTTTCAGTACTGCACAAATACCTGGTTTTCTGCATGATTATCAGGAAGTGCTCAGTAAAACAGTATATATGGAAGATTCTGCAACACTAATACCCATAAAGCTGTGTCACAGGAATCTCCCTAGAAAAAAAAAAACAGTCCAAGACCACATGACTGGTTCTGAGCAGATCTAGATGACACACAAACCATAGTTATTAGTGCAAATAAAAAAAGTTGAGGCAATGCTATGTTGGCACCCCAATCGCATACATGCCTGCAGATGTAAAGTGATAACACCTCCCCAAAGTAGTGTTGGTTAAAAATGGACACACCCATTTTTAGCAAAGTCTTCATTGGTCAAGCTGCTGACAAACACCATTTGACTTGTGGCAGCTATACATACAATGCACAAGGTATACAGTGTTGGCACACATAACGTATATGGCAATGCAGCAAAAAAGCTTCCTTGCAAATCACTCAGCTAAAAAGCCCCCCTATCTTTTCCATTACATTACCTGTAAGCACTGTCAGAGATCTGCTGAAGACGATGTACTCATCATTCGGTTAAAAGACATTCACACAGTTTCCCAATATCTTGGTTTGTAAAACTTTACGTATTATACCAATTACTTAAAGAGCTTGCTGTAGACAAACTATCAATAGGATTTCATATATGCCTCACTTTGAACCAGTGTTTCAACTTAAGTACAAATGTAAAGCAGCTACCTTTCCCTTCAGAGATCGCTTCCTCAGTATTCGCACCCAGCATGTTAGCAGCAAGATTATTCACCATGCTAAGAATGGCATCTGAAGAGAATGCAGGGAACACAAGCAAATGTTACTGGTCTGCAGTCATATCAATACTGTCACCAAGGGAAAATATACACTATAAGTCAGTACAGTAGACCAAGTTGTGTTCTTTGTGCTTGATTGTTATGTCCCAGTTAACCAATGTGCACAGTATAGACCGGCCTTTCTCAATCAGGGATCCTCTTGGAGTTGCTAGAAGTTCATTGAGCAATTTCTGACTTCCACATAAGCAACGACTGATATAGTGATATTTTTAGCAGTCTAAGGGGACATTCTTCCCACTGACCACCAATTTAATGTGCCTTTATCTTATGGACTCCACCAATCTAAGAAGTTCCTTCACCCACTTTTCATTAGTCTAAGGCAGCCTTCACTGACCATCAATGACCGGGAGCATTTTATTGACCTACAAAGCAAGGTGGCACTAGACTGACAGCTATTGTAAGACACTACTTTTACTGATCACAAATGTTTTGGGCACTTTTACATTGACCATCATAGGAAACAGGGATATTTCCACTGACCACCAGTTTGAGGAAAAACTACCATTTTCACTGACTGCAATTTTCTATTATTCATTTAATTCCAGTAGTATTTCTAAAAATATTGTATAGCATAGTACAACAATATACAATATTATAATATTGTATAGAGTGACGTATACACCACTTTGCTCTTTTGCCTATTATGACAAGTGCAACTTTTTTTTTACTACTAACTGTATATAATGTAATAATGTAGTAATTATCAGTGTGAATGTTTTACAAGAGTGTCCTGCGTTAAAAGGTGGAGAAAGGCTGGTATAGACAAACATTCAGAGTTCTGTATTCAAAATACTATTACTGCTCCACTATGGAAACTTCTTTGGAGATTGAAAATTTTATATATATATATATATATATATATATATATATATATATATATATATATATATATATATATATTTTTTTTTTTTTTCAGGAGAGGTATAATTGGAACAAATTATAGGAAATGGGTTTACAAAATTAACAAGCTTTTTTACTTACTCCCTCTAACTGGCTTTTTCCAAACAGGCTTATTTACAGAACACATTATATAGATTTTGAGTCATGTCACTTTAAAAATGACAGCACTTTAATACTGTCAAATAATCTAGCTGGTCAGATGACATTCAGCAGTTAGGCTTGTAGCAACAATAAATGAGCCCAAAACAGAACAAACAGGACAGCAGCAATGGTCAAAGCATCAAAGCCATTTCTACAGAAATGAATGTAGACACCTCAAACCAGCCTTCAAAAAGAAATGCCATGAGGCTCTTATTGTAGTCTTGTAGTTCAAAACACAGAAGGCTACACAGGTACTATTAATAGTGGATATCTGCTTGCAAAATGGCCGGGGAACTGCAGCTGTCACAAGGACTGTCGACCCCAAGGAGAACCCTTCCTGTTTAGTCACATACATTCAGCAATACAGAAACTGTGAAAATGATATATACATTAGTGCTGAGTGTAAATGAGAAGGAAGAGTTGTGACAGCTGCATCCCTCAGGCAGTTCATGCTAAAAACTATTCAAATGTCTCTGTGGACATCTGTTTCGAAGATAACAGTACAAAACATTTTACCCAATTACATTTTTTTAATTTCACAGGTTATAGCACCAATTGTTTCATTTTATAGTAATAAGATTGTGCTTAAAATATAATAGGCTCAAGTAGCTTTCCAGAAGAGAGAAAACGAAGCTAAATCTGCACACTAACTGGACATTCGTGGTCTGTCCCCGATATCTAGTTATACGGCTTTCAATCCTTGTCACAGAAATATTCAACTCAACACAGAGACAGGAGAATCCCCTTTCCTATTATGTTCATGGAGCTGTATTCTTGGTTACACTCTAAGAACATCTTTAAAAATCCTTTCTTTCTACCTTATATTTTTAGAGCCAAAGTGAACCTGTGCCCAGACTATGCACATTAAAAGTATTTACATCTTCTAAGCAAGCAATAAAAGCACACGGAGCGCTCGTTATTCTGTTTTTCCTATATCTGAAAAAGGTTAAGTGAAATCACAGCTATTTTCTATGACAAACTTAGAAACTTAGCAGTAAGACAAACCTCTAATATAAACAAACAATACGTGTTTCTAAGCGCTTCAAAAATGACTGAAAGCGGACTTGAGACAATAAAACTGCCTGGTATGTGTACATTTTCGGCACCTCTTTGGCAGCCTTATGTGAAGCATGCATGCCTTCACTAAACTACATCCCAAGTTTGCAGTGCAACCCTCAAATGCTGATGTCAGAGAGAGGGCATTATCTATAGTGTCAAACCCTGGGCAGGAGAGGTGCAGTTTTGCACCAACCTATTCGAGCTGTCCATAAGGCAGAATTTCTGATGTTACAGCAAAAGTCGGCGGGTACCCAATTTTGACAGGTACCCACCTTCCACTTCGGCTCTGCCCACCTACACAAATCGGAAGTCCCCCCCCCCCCCCCCCCCTTTCCACAGTCTTCTGGGACCTGTCAGGTGTCCCAGAAGACTGTGGGAACATATACAGTGTGCACCCGGCCATGAAGCCACAAGCTGTCACAGTCGGGTGCCCATAGTAAAGTTGCCAGCACCGCTGTTTATTAAAAGTCAGCAGCTACAGTTTTTAATTTTTACACAGGAGACTAGAGCTCCCCTTTAAAGAATGATATAAAATGTATCTTTCGTAGCCTGGGCACAAGGTGTATTTTAAATGCCTTTTTAAATCTCCAGGGTTCTAAAAGCAAAGGTCTCCAGACAACATACCTTGCTTTTCTCATGTATAACAGTCTTACTTTTTCTTCATGTATTCCTACTAAGCGCAAAATACAAGGTGAGCATATGGGTAACTAAAATAAGTGTGGCAGTGGCATTTGGAATCTCCAAAAGATTAATGAAGCCATCCGGTGACAGAAACCTCTGGCATCCAGTCCATCACTTTTGAGAAGGCTCATAGTACCTTTCGTGGTTTTTTTTTTTTTTTTCTTTTAACTATACTGAAAGGTCACCAGTATAAAAGCCAACAAGAGGCAATAAAAACCATGATGAAAAAAAAATGTACCAGTCAAAAATGTATTAAAAGGTCATCTGTAACAGGATGGGTAGTGCAAAAATAAGAGAACGGGTTTTAAAAATTAAATTAAAATTTAGGTACACTGCATATAAAATATAAAAACACCTCCTTACTTAATGTAACTAAAATGAGAACGGTTTAATGTACTGCATGTACATACAACCATTTACAAAGAAATCATTTGGAAAAGCATATTGATCCGTGTTTTACCACTGCTAATCAAATAGATTTATCACTCACTTGTAGCAGAACCAAGCAGGTTTTTTGAAGATTTGTCATCTCTCGATGTATAATCTATTGGATAATCTAAGAAGAGCAAAAAAGATAAGTACTTTTTTTAAAAAAAACACACACAAACACAGTACATAGAAAATGACAATGGAATATACCTTTCTGTGCAATTCAGGTTTAAGAAAAAAAAAAAAAAACCCATACTCTCTGCATGGAAAAGATTCTATCTCAGCCTTTACGCGCCAAGCAAGCCAAATCGTGTAATACAGAGACTATTTCTAAATCATAATTACTTAAAACGGTAGCAAACCCAAAATTTTGTCTTTGCATATCATTTAGTAGTTTTTTTATTAGGAATGAATTGCCATGAGTAATTTTTACTGTACCTGCCTCCTGTCCGTGTTATCGATATTTTCTCGAGTCATTACATATACCGCGCATGCGCCGTATCCCCCTTCATTCTGGCAAGCCGAAACCCTGCAGGAAAGATTCAGTGTCCATGTCGGGGCTGCGTCATTTCCTGTTTTAGACGTCAGCCCTGACATCCCGCGATGCTTCATCAGAATTCCTGCACAGCGTGCTCCAGGAGCTATGGTCACTCCTTTCTGAAGCACACTGTTATTAGTTTCTATTCGTTTCTGTAGTAACCGGAAACGAACAAGAGGCTTGAATATCTTTACTAGTGCACATGTGCAGGATTATAGAGACAAGGACGTTCTGTGGGCGGAAATACAGAGCGATTCAGACACGGAAGACCACAGTGAAGATGGCGCCGGCGAATATGCTGAAATAATCTTTGGATGATTAAGAAAATATGCAGTAAGCTATTTTATTTATATATATATATAGTGGTCATCTGATTCATAATTAATGTGCCTTTCAGAATATTATGAATATAGTATTGATGTGGGTGGGTTTACTACCGCTTTAAGGGCAGTGTTAATTGATGACTAAAATAATATTATTTTAGTTGACTACAATACGACTAAAACAAAAACAATGCAGATGACTAAAATACGACTAAAAGTTATATGGCATTTTAGTCAAAAGACCAACTAAATAAAAATTTGATGTCAAAATTAACACTGCTTAACCAGTTGCCGCCTGCCCCCCATCATGCCGCCTCTCAGTGCCCGCCACTGCGCCCATCAGTGCCACCTATCAGTGCCCATCAGTGCCACCTATCAGTGCCCATCAGTGTGGCATATTAATGCCACCTCATCAGTTCCACCTCATCAGTGCCCATAAGTGCCACCTCAATGCCCACCAGTTCAGCCTATCAGTGCCCATCAGTGCCGCCTCATCAGCACACATCAGTGAAGGCGAAAAATTACTTAGTTACAAAATTTACTGGCAGAAAAAAAAAAAAGTAAAAGTTCAAAATTTATGGTCTTTTTTTTTTTTTTTTTTTATGTTGTAAAAAATAAAAAACCCAGCAGTGATTACATACCAGCAAAGGAAAGCTCTATTTGTGTGAAGAAAATGATAAAAAATTTGTTTGGGTACAGTGTAGTATGACCGCGCAATTGTCAAAGTGTGACAGCGCTGAAAGCTGAAAAATGGTTTGGGCAGGAAGGGGGTGTTCGTGGCCTGGTAGGCAAGTGGTTAAGAAGGCAAATATTATAACTCAAAACCTGTAAACTATAGCCACCCTTCAAAATGTAAAGTGCACCTAAACCCACTATTTTTTTTTTTTTTTTTACTTTGGATAGAATAGGGACAAGCTAGAATCAGTCAGCTGGCACTATTCAGGAGATTTTCCCCATTTGTCCTGGTGACCACTATCACAGAACAGAAGCAAGGAACATCCAAAATTATAAGTTGTCACCATAACAGGGAGAGGGAAACCTTCCAGCTGGAATATTTGTAATAGGGAAATTTCCTGAATTTCTAGGTTTCCTCTTACTTTCTGTTGTGTCTAGGGCATAGGAAATGAAGAAAAATCTCCCTAATGGGACACAAACAAAATAAATTAAAGCAAAAAAAAAAAAAAAAAAAAAAGTCCTGGCTTTAGATACCATTTAATATGAAGGCAAACAAGCAGCATTTAGGGCCTGCAGCCCAAAACGCTGATGCAAACCAGTGTGCAGGCACCAGTATTTTAAGCAGCAGAGCCACACAGGTTGGGGCGGTGCATTTTATTTCATCACAGTATTTCTGAGTGGACTTTATTTGAAGTGCACAAAGTGGCACTTCACACCACTTGCTGAGCGGTGACATGCAGGGCCATCCAAAGTGGTGTGATATTATGCAAACATGTTGAATAATATTGGAATGCAGTGAAACACTGTTTTGGCGTGAACATGACACAGAGAAAACTATTGTTTTCAATGTGTGATTGTAGTTACCTGCATTTATGCAGAAGGAAAAATGTAACTACACAGTAGGCGAACGAGCCCTTAAAGAAAATGCTGCCCACTAGATGGCGGCAGAGTACCTGAATGTGGTTTCCCAAAACTATAAACAGAAAAATACTTTTAACATAAATAGCAGTTTCAAAATGTTTTAACCTTGTGCCTTTAGAATGCAAATTAGACACATACATTATTAGAGAAAACTAATGTTAAAGTTTTTATTGCTTATTCCAAAAAATCCATTATGGTCTTATGCGGCTCATTAAATTAGGTAGCATATGGGAATATTCATTGCTTACTATATGCGGAAATACTCTTAGCATTTAAGTATGTCGACATAAACACAACCTTTAATTTTATTTAAAGAGATCAAGGGCAAAAAAAAATTGCACAACTGGGTAAAATGGTTTTCAAAAGGAGAAAAAAAATTAGGTTTTAAATTGAGACTTAAGAGCTTGCACAGCTGTCTGAAGAACTTCATGACTGAAGCTGGGCCTGAAAATCTACCTGCTAAAACTTAATGAATGTGTCAACAGAAAGCCAGTAGACAGCCTTGCAAACCTGAGAAACAAATGACTGATGCTATAAAAAAAAAAAAAAAAAAAAACGCCCATAAAGCACTAACTGTTATATGACCAGGAAAGCCCTTGAGGGTGTAAGCTTGAATGAGAAAGGCTGTCCCTTACAGAGACCATCAAGAATGACAAACAGTGTAGGGCTTTTTAAAAGGGAATGATAAACCCGAACAGCACATAGACAATGAATGGAAATCTCCTTGGATTGTTTAGTAGCAAGAGAAAGATTACTGAAAAATGGCCTGGTTCTGGTGAAAGGAAGAAAAGAGGCCCTGGCTCTTAAAACAACTTGTCCTTGTGTAGCACAAGAAATTATTCTTTACAGGATAAGATCATCAACCTACAAACCTAGAGAAGCAATGGTGACAGAAAGGAGGAATATCACTAATAAGTTTACAGGGCAGACTTTGAATGGTTGAGAGACTGAGGATGGGATACCACAGAGTCACTGGGGAACATACAGGAGGAACAATGTAAACACCACCCTGTACGATGGCCTTCACGAAGGACAGCTAGGCAAGCGGTCTCCGAAAAAGAACCACCAGGGCCAAGATTTGACCTTTAATACTCCAGATCAAATGCTAACCGAAGAAGCAGGGTTCATCCCTACTTTGAGACGAAATGATCTTGCAAGTATTCCATTTCCTGGCTTTTGTGTAGGGATGACCGAATCTGATGGACTAATCACTAATGTCCCTCAAGACCTGGACTCAAAAAGCCAATTCATCATAAAAAGGGAGGAAGGTTTTTCCCACTTTCCAGTGCTCCCATTTGTGACCCACCATGCAAGAAGAAGCCAGATGCGACTGCATCCCTTGTCCAATACTGCCAGAATATTGAGTTTCAATTATCCGAAGTGAAACTGAGCCTTTAAGAGGGACATCTTTAGGTCCAAGACCCTCATACAAAAACAGGGGACTGGATGGCTCCTGGACAGCAGAGTGTAAATGAGAAAGCAGAGAGACAGGAGTCTATCTAGGTGGAAGAAGGACCTTGTACAAGGGTCGTGTCTAAGATCAGGCCCAAATACTCCAAACAAGATTTTCGCAGGGATGATTTCTGGAGATTTAGGAGCCATAGAAACATAGAACAGTGACGGCAGAATAACTACATCGTTAAATAAACAAGTACTACTTAAATAAGTAGTTCGAGTCAGTCCCATTTTTTGGTTGTTTTTTATTTGTATATGTTTGTGTTTGTATATGGGTTTTTTTTCTCTGAGTATATATTGTTTGTCACTTACTTTTGACTGACTCACTACCTCTGCTGGAAGTCTATTTGAAGAATCAACTCCTTTCAGTAAATACTTTCCAAGATCAGTTTTGAACTTTACTCCTACTATTTTGAGGTCATGTCCCTGTGTTCTTGGTTTTGGGTTCATAACTGCCCTCCTGAACCTTATTCACCCCCTTGATGTTTTTAAAGATATCAATCAGGTCTCCAATTTACCTTCTTTCCTCCAATCTATACATATTAAGTTCTCTCCTGATGTGTTATCCCTCAGACCATTTTTGTTACCTGTCTGACTCATTCTATCTGATCAATATCTTTTTGTAAGTGAGGTCTCCAGAACGGGACAAAGTATTCCAATTGAGGGCTAACTAAAGCTCTATATAGGGGAATCAGAACCTCCTTCCTCCTGCTGGTGATCCCTCTAGTGATGCATCCTAGAATTATAGTTGCTTTTTCCCACTGCCTGGTCACACTGTTTGCTTCTTTTGCCATCATCTAAAATAAGTACTCCCAAAAGACGTCACGCCCCACAAAACATTGTGGGGCGGAGCTACACGCTGATGCCATCACGTCCTACATGATCCCTGAAGTGCAGGTGTAATTGATTGTTTGCCAGCAAGCAAATTTTAACAAGGCTTGTATTGTATTTACCGATTGTAAATAGTTTGGCTTTTATAATAAAATAGTTCCTACTATATTACCCTATTGGAGCCCTTTTTTCCAAAATAGCAATCTTATCTGGCCAAGATTGATCCTGACATCACTATGGGAGTTTGATATTATAGGATGCATTCCCTTAACACCAGTATGTTCCAGTGATCCATAGAAGGCCTCATCTGCAAGCGTGTTTGATCATTCTAGAAATAGATGGTCCATCCTTTCTGGTAAGCGTCCCCATTAATAAGGTGATGGGTGTCACAGGAGGACCTTCTTGATCTTTGGTGGTGGAACTCTGTTAAAGCAACTCTTTTCCATATACCACGTGGAGTTAATTTCTGCACAATCTTCAGAACTGATCATATATGGATGTTTTTGGACATTTTGATCCTAATGTGGCTTATTGTAGGTGTTATTCTATTTTGACTCTAAAAGTGGAAATCCACTTTGAATCACATCCTTCAGGATGCTTATATAAGCAAAGCTGGTCCATAAGTCGTTGTGTGACATCGACCTGGCTGCTGTAGACCATTCTCAAAGAAACTGGGTAGCTCCTATCATGTTCTTGTACACTGAACATACTGAAGTTTTAAGAAAGCTGGAAAATTGTAAAAATGTATTACAGTACAAAAAATAATTAAAATACGTTGCTCCAATGAAGGACCACTGTCCATTCTGGGTACCATGGATGCAAATCGATGGAGGAAGGGAACCCCCCCAAAAGTGGCATTAGGACCACCATAATGCACCTCCGCATCGCCACCCAAGAGGACATCCAACAGGTTCAATAAAAATGACCAGTTACACTTACCGGTAACAGTGTTTCTGGGAAGTCTTCCAGGACGGCACCCTGAGCGATGACTGGACCTTCTAAACTTTTACTCTATCCAAATAAGCCAACAGACAATGTCTGACATCTAAAACAATGAAAGGAACTTTCTCTCTCGTTCTGAGGATTGGTACAAAATGAAGGAAGGACAATTACTTGAGTTCTGTGGAACCTTGAGGCTACCTTCGGGAGGTACAGGGGGTCCTGCCTGAGTACAACCCTGTCTTCAAAGAGAAAAAAGGGTCTTTGTTGCCAACACCTGATACGCGCTATCCTGGAGAAAGTCTAGGATGGCAGGGATCTCTTGTTGGGAAGTCCCCTTCTCCTGGCACCAGTGCGAGAAAGAGCGTTGATTACTCTCTCAGAACACCCCCCTTTTTTGCAGGCTCTCCCTTTCAAGAGCCAAGCCGTCAGCCTGAAGAAGCTGGGCCCTGCAGAAGGAGGTCCTGCCACTCTGGAAGGCGCTGAGGTTAAGCTACCTACCAATTTCCCAGGGTAGGGAACCAGGTCCTCTTGGACCACCATGGGGCAAACAGAATCAGTCCGCCCTATGAGAGACTTCTACAGTATCCTCGGGATCAGGATTAAAGAGTGTAAGGCATATGCCAAGCGGAAGTCCCAAACTTTTGGGCCAGCACGTCTACCCCCTCTGAACCCCTCTCTCTTTCAAGAGTGCGAAGAATCTCTTCACTCTTCTGTTCCCTCTGAGGGCAAAGAGTTTGAACTCTGGGCTGCCGAAGTGCAGGCATACGAGGGAGAACACTACAGGGTTTAATTCCTACTTCCCCTGGTGAACTGCTGCCAACCGAGATAGTCCGCTTCGACATTATATGTCCCCTTTATATGCACTGCTGAGATAGAGGAAACTCTCTGCTCTGCCCACTCCAGGAGTTCTAGAGCCAGAAGAGTGCGAGATCTGGTGCCTCCCTGATGATTCAGGAAGGCCACCGTGGTTGCGTTGTCGGAAAGGATCTGGACCTCCTTGCCCTTGATTCTTTCCTCGAAGGTCTTTAAAGCCTCTGACTGCCAGGAGTTCCCAGGAGTTGGAGGAAGCACTCCTCGGACTCTGGTTCCAGGCACCCTGGGTTCGAAGTTCCTCTAAGTGGGCCCCCCCCAACCCCAAGTGCTTGCATCTGTTACCCTGAGGGGTTGGAGTTGGGCCGAAAGGTGGCCCCCCCGCAACCTCTGAAGATTGAGCCACTACTGCAGCGACTTCTTCACCCCTCCTGGAATGGGAACCCTGTTGTCCAGCATTCCTCTTTTGCAGTCCCAGGAGGATAGGAGGAATTGCTGGAGAGCCCTGGAATGGAGCTGAGCCCATGGAACCGCGGGGATACAAGATGTCATCAATCCGAGAACTCTCATAACCCTTCTGTAAGAGACCTCTTTTAATTCTATAAGGGAAGCTACTGCTGCAATGAGGCCCTCTACCTTCCCCTGGGGCAAAACAAGCTTCTGTGCTGTCAAATCCACCAGGAATCCTAGATAGACCTTGGTCTGGGGAGGAACCAGTGAGGACTTTTCCTGGCTGATAATCCACCCCATGGACTTTAAAAAGGTACTCACTACCTTGGCCAAGTAGGAAAGAAGGAGATCTCAACTCTAGTCGTAAACCAGTATCGTTACCATAAATACGTCCTTCAGAAGGTGCTTTCTGAGAGTATAGACGCTTTCCATGCAGAACCTTTTGTCCCGCAACCTTCTTAGATTTATTATGAGGCGGTACTTTCCCCAAGGGCTTTGGGACTACAAAGATGTGGGAATAAAATCCCTGCTCGCACTGTTCTGCTGGGACTGGCACTATGACCCCCTGCTCCGCAAGCTGTCTGACACTGTAAGAGACCACTGCTTTCTGAGGGTCCCTGGGTAAGTGGGTTAAAAGGAAACTTGGGGGAGGGGAGGAGAGTAACTCCAATCTGTAGCCCTCTCACTATCTGAAGGATGTGGGGACTCCAAGTAATACTTTCCGACTGAGACACAAAAGTGGGAAAGTCTTTCCCCCACCCTTATGTCACTTGGTATACTTGTCGGCAGACTTCTGGCTGGGGAAGAGAAGACCTCCCTTCTGCTTGCCTTTACAGACCCCCCCAGTGCCTGATAACAGTACCTCCCCTTTTATCTCCAAACCGGTTTTTAGCCTGGGGGCCTCGAACATGTTTTCCCCCATCCTTATTGGGATTTATGGGAAACTTCTTGCCTTTCTCTGTAGGCCTAGAAAGGGCCTGGTCCAACCCAGTGCCGAACAGTAGGGAACCCTCAAATGGAAGACCACACAGCCATGTCCAAGAAGCGTTGTCCTCATTCAAGGTCTTGACCCACAAAGCTCTTCTTGCGGAATTAAAAAGGGGGACCGGCTTTGGCGGTTGTACGCACCGTTTAGACTGCTGCGTCTGCCAGATAGGCTACTGCCCTACCAATCACATCTAAGAGTCCAAGACCTGTTTGGACTTAAAGGTTTGCGACACATGATCCATTCGTTTGGTGACCCACATGTCTGATTTCCTAGCCACCCAAGCTGAAGCCAAGGCAGGACTTACAGCCACTGCATTGGCTTCCCAGGCCCTGCGCAAGAGGGTCTCGGCCCGTCGATCCATTTGGTCCCTGATGTTGCCCGCATCCTCAAATGAGAGGTCAGATTGATTGGACACCTGAGCCAGGGAAGCATCTAATCTAGGTGTCTTAAAGAATCTCTCTCTCTTTTCCTCCTTGAAGTTTTAAACTTCAAAAGTTTTCAGGTTCCTTCCACTCCCCCAGAATGATATCCTTAAGGGCCTGTTGGATCGGGAGGGCTTTTGATTAGGGCTTGAAGTGGAGTTCCACTCAAAAATAAAACATCCACTTTTTGGAATCCCCCCCCCCCCCAGGGGTCACATTTGGCACCTTTCAGGGGGGAGGAGGGAGCAGATACCTGTCTAATACAGGTATTTTCTCCCACTTTCTGGCATAGATCACCGCGGTGACCTATGCCACTTCCAGCGCCTACCACCTCCCCCGCTGTCTTCTGGGAGACACACAGGTCCCAGAACACAGCAGGAAACAGTGAGGACAACATGACTTGCGCATGCACAGTAGGGAACCAGGAAGCGAAGCCACACAGCTTCACTTGCTGATTGCCATATCGAGGATGGCAGCGGCAGCAGCCGAGAGCCGACGAACAGATCGGCTTCGGTTGCCGACATCGCGGGCTCCCTGGACAGGCAAGTGTCCATATATTAAAAGTCAGCAGCTGCAAAATTTGTAGCTGCTGGCTTAAAAAATTTTTTTTTTCTCCGCTTTAACCAAGCCTCTATACATCCTGTCTTGTGTGGATACCTGTGCTGCGGGTTCCTGAATCTCTTCAGACGCATACACTGCCCTAAGAAGGCCCTCCGTATCATCGGCGGCAAAGATATATGTCTACCTGGTCTGGAGTCCTCTTACTCCTCCTGACAGCCCTCAATGCCATCATCAGAACCACTCTGATTGGGGGATTCAGCCTCCTCCATCTCAGAATCTTGAAAGGGAAGAGGTCTCAGGGGTTTCCAGATGCCTATGTTTGCTACCCTCTGCTCTGTTAGAGGAGGGGCCCTCCTGGGAGGAAGGACCCTCTCTGCTAGTGTGGGGTTCAGGGTCCCTACCCAGCATCTACGACTGAACGGAGAGAAAGTCTTTAATAACCTGAGAGGTTTCTTTCCCCGCTAGCCTGTTCATACACTTGTAACAAAAAGGTTTAGAGTGATCCTGTGGCAATTTATCATTACAATATCCGCATTTCTTTGAGCGGGAAGGGGCTTTAGGACAGCTGGCGACCACCTGGGCAGTAATGTCCTCCCCTATAAGAGACACAAATGCAAGTTAGAAAGCAATGCCCCCTTGCTATGTCACGCAGGAGACATATCCCGCAGAGTCGGGGTTCCCCTGCTCCCATCATTACCCCTGCCAGCTAGGTCAACTCACCCCATGTGGTCTCCTCTAATGCTGCGGCCCGCTGAGGGCCTCTCCCTCTTTCCATCTCGTTACCAGAGTCTTCCACCCCTATGCTTAGACTTGTGCTGATGATCAGGTAAGGGCAGGATGTCAACGCCTGCTCCACCGTCAGTCAGACCCCCGCTCCCGGCTCAGAACGCCGCCACCATTTTTCTGGAGCCCCATTTCATTTCCGGCGCTAGGGAGGAAGCAGTGTCATTCCCCTTCCTGTCACTGGCAAGATGGCGCCATCCCCTTACTGATAGCCACCCGTGTGACCCTCTGCAGGAGCGAACAGGAGTCGGGGGTATGCCACCCCGAGGGGGACCAGACCGCCAGCCCCCCATGCTGAACGGACAGCAGCCAGGTAAGGGGGGGGGGGACAGGAAAATGGTCCCTGAAGTTCTGGGTACCCCACTGTACCCAGGGTCCTTCAGCTCTCAGGGGGGGCTCTTCCCAAATCTGCCCCCCACCTGAGAATATGGGGAGACTCCCCCCCCAGGAAGGGCAAGCTCTATCGGACCCAAAGGTTTCACAAGCCTGCGGCTTGGCTCCCAGGGGGAGACCACCAAGCCCACAGCTTTGAGTCTTTTAGAAAAAAAAAAAAAAAGGTTTCGCTGTGGGGAAACGCAATCAAAAACCGAGGAGCACAGGGAGGGGCGGGGGTTTTAACCGCTTTGTTGATTGTGTTTTCTGTCACGTGGGACCAGTCATCTCTCAGGGTGCCATCCTGGAAGACGACTTGAGAAACAGAACTTTCTGGCTGACTACCACACCCTGCACCCCAAGCAAGTACTGCTCTGCAGTGACGATATCCAGTAAGGTACACCTCAAAGGGCTGGAACTGGCATCAACAGTTGTAGATAAAGGGAAGGTTGTAGCCTTGGGTAGATCACCATTGCAGAACCCACTAGATCCTCTTCTAGCAGCAGCCTACAGGATCCCCTGACTTGCAGATTAGCGGAGGTACAGAAAGGAGAGGGATCCCCACGCACCTTCTGGGAATCACAAAAGGGTTTTAAAAAAAAAAAAAAAAAAAAAAAAGAGTGCACAAGTATGTCTGCAGGCGATGAAGGAAACAGGTGAACTGAGGTGTTGCAGCTGCTGACGAGCTTTTGAACCCTCTATGCTTGCGTTTCTTGTAGGTCAGCGGAATCCATCTCTCAAATGACAAATGGAATTTTTGTCCATTATTAAAAAGGTACCCATTAGTAAACACTAAAATGCACCAGCTTTTGGTACCATGGCTGGTGACCCCTTACCCCAACCCTCTTCCAAGAGAGCTATTTTTTCCCTGGCAGTAGATATTACATAACCTTACTGGACAGGTAGTCAGCAAGCAGTGGGCAAAATGACTGAACAAGGAAAGCGGTATGCAAGTTGAGAAAGAGTTTGGCCTCCTTGCTATGATCCATCTCAATGCCCATGTGTCAAACAGTTAATACTGTAGAACCCAGGGAGCAGATGCCAAGGACAGGATACGACTGAGTATCACTCATTCCCTTTAATTACTTTATTTTAATGTAAAACACTATCAGTTAAAATGTTTTTATTAAATTGTACGTTACTGATTAGGATAAGATTTACTACCTTCATCTTCATCATAGATTTCTGGACGCTCTGAATGGTACTGTGGGTCCACAATTTCTTCATACTCCTCCACCATGCTGGTACCGAATACCCTAATAAAGTTTCAACAAAGTAAGCCAGTTGTGTGCAATTTGTTTTAAATTAAATGAAAAAAAAAAGTAGCTGCAATTTACAAAATCTTTAATCCTGTCCACTTCATGATCACTTAAAGTAGGCCTCTAGTTATGTGAGCTCTGCCTAAGAGAATAATTAGGGATGATCTCCCAGTTTCTTTTGCTACTATATTTGACACTTTACTTCTTTATATCCATGGTTCTTATGGATAAGGGGGGGGTGCTGGCTCCCACAGTGGCCTCAGCAACCAGTGATGTCACCTGGCCCCAGGGATAGTTTTAGTGCCCGTTAGCCTAGAAAATGATGACAAGAACTGATTTAACATTTATCTCCGAGTGACTTCAGTGAAGATGAGATATACCACACAAGTTTTAGCAATGTTCACTCAACCCTGCTAGAAACTAACCCAGGTATGTTCAGCTCATCACTAGTAAGATTTAGCCAATACAAAACTTGGTGCTGACATTTCACATAGATCACATACCAAGAGATTTGGGTCCTGGAGCAGCAATATTGCAGCTGCAATATTTGAGTGTTTCTTTTAGAATAACTAATGTTAAGGCATCAGGGGGCAAGGGAGAAAGGTAAGTGTTATTCAACTTTAGGTTTGATTTTAAGCACTTTCTCATTTGTAAATGAAACTGGAAGGCTAGTCAATCAGTGCACCACCATCCATATAGTGAACTTCACAGACCATAAATTAAGAGAATATGTTCCCTCTGTGATGGATAGTAATCATCTCCTATATATTTTAGGGCAACAGTCCATGCATAGGAGAAAAACAGAACATATGGCATTCCCTTGACAACGTGCGTGGCACGAAACACGCCGGAAGAGGCCCATTTTGCTGTTGCCTTGCCGCCGCTTCCATGTGTTTGCCCTATTATGTTATTAAGCTTTAATATAATCTTTGAAAATAAAATACTACAATACGTAAGCTTTTCTGGGCTTCTGGTTGGTGAGATTTTCTTTAATCTAGTGTGGTGATTTGGATATCATTCCTGCAACATCCTTGGAAGAGGTTTATGTTCCCTTCATGGATTGATGCTCATACAAATGTATTTCTGGTGAGTGTAATGTTTGGTCGAAGGCTTACACATGAAGATGTCCCTATGTAAATGGTGATGCTGGATGGCTATTTTATTTTGCTCTATCATTTACTGCTTCTGGTGAGTTGATAAGACTACTGTCAATTATATGTGAATAGATTTTCTCCTATGCATGGTCTGTTTGGAGAAAGAGAAAGAGAAAGAGAAAGAGAAAGAGAAAGAGAAAGAGAAAGAGAAAAGAGAAAGCTCATGAACTTCTCAAAGCAGATCTACATTGCACTACACAATTTCACTCTTACCTTATGAGACTCAATGGACAAAAGTGTTCAGATCCGAAATGTGATATCAGTTCCACCTAAAAAACGTGAATAAAAACCAGCTCAAACGGCAATCCACTGGCAGCACAGAAGCATTAGGCATAATTAAATTGCACCTAAAAGCAAGTATGAATTTGCTCTAATAAGATCTGAAAGCAACTTTTGCCATGCATTCATCAGCTATATATACACAACATTCAGTGAAGGTTGCTAACCTTTATGTATTTGATGAACATCTGAAGCAACGAGGAAAGAGAAAGAAAACAAGTGTCAGTACAGAAATAAGATACATGCCACAAGCCATATCATAAAAAGAATCAGCATTTAAAAAGGTTATAGAACATAAAGCAAAGAGGATATATAAAGTTGTAGTATTTTGCTTTGTTATTCTTATTTTTCAACTATAATCAGTAGCAAGGTTACAATAATTAGATACTCACAAAATAGTCAATTTATCACATGTTCCTTTTCAAACAAATCACACAAAAAGGGTGTGTGTGTGTGTAGGTAGGTGTGCAAACAGCAGTAATAGGATTTATATCCTGTTGACACTAGTTTGAGCAAATAACTTGGACAATTATCTGTAAAGTTTTCTATAGTTTCAAATTGCAGACCGATTACTAAATTATACCTGTTCACTGTAAAACTGATGCACATCAAAAACTACATCATACAAAAAGCTGCAAAAGTTAAGCTGGCCATACACTGGGCGAATTTCGCTCAGTCGGTGACACAGCCAGCCTCACCTCAGTTTGTCAAAATGCAATTGTTCGATCGATTTTTGTCGAAGGAGCCTACTGGAAAATTTTCGGTCAGCCACTGCATCCAGTAAGATGTGGCCACTTTTTGGGTATTTTGACAGCCAGTGGGTCTGGCTGTGAAAATGCAATAGCCGAATGGGAGATTAAATTTGCCAATGTTGCATAGCAGCCACAGGCTGAGTGAAAAGAAGTTATCAGCGTATGGCCAACTACAGTCAGGTCCATAAATATTGGGACATCGACACAATTCTAATATTTTTGGCGCTATACACCACCACAATGGATTTGAAATGAAACTAACAAGATGTGCTTTAACTGCAGACTTTCAGCTTTCATTTGAGGGTATTTACATCCAAATCAGGTGAACGGTGTAGAATTTACAACAGTTTGTATACGTGCCTCCCACTTTTTCAGAGACCAAAAGTAATGGGACAATTGGCTGCTCAGCTGTTCCATGGCCAGGTGTGTGTTATTCCCTCATTATCCCATTTACAATTAGCAGATAAAAGGTCCAGAGTTCAAGTGTGCTATTTGCATTTGGAATCTGTTGCTGTCAACTCTCAATATGAGATCCAAAGAGCTGTCACCATCAGTGAAGCAAGCCATCATTAGGCTGAAAAAACAAAACAAACCCATCAGAGAGGTAGCAAAAACATTAGGTGTGGCCAAATCAACTGTTTGGAACATTCTTAAAAAGAAAGAATGCACGGTGAGCTCAGCAACACCAAAAGACCCGGAAGACCACGGAAAACAACTGTGGTGGATGACTGAAGAATTCTTTCCCTGGTGAAGAAAACACCCTTCACAACAGTTGGCCAGATCAAGAACACTCTCCAGGAGGTAGATGTATGTGTGTCAAAGTCAACAATCAAGAGAAGACTTCACCAGAGTGAATACAGAGGGTTCACCACAAGATGTAAACCATTGGTGAGCCTCAAAAACAGGAAGGCCAGATTAGAGTTTGCCAAACAACATCTAAAACAGCCTTCACAGTACTGGAACAACATCCTATGGACAGATGAGACCAAGATCAACTTGTACCAGAGTGATGGGAAGAGAAGAGTATGGAGAAGGAAAGGAACTGCTCATGATCCAAAGCATACCACCTCATCAGTGAAGCATGGTGTTGGTAGTGTCATGGCGTGGGCATGTATGGCTTCCAATGGAACTAGTTCTCTTGTATTATTGATGATGTGACTGCTGACAAAAGCAGCAGGATGAATTCTGAAGTGTTTCGGGCAATATTATCTGCCCATATTCGGCAAAAATCTTCAGAACTCATTGGATGGCGCTTCACAGTGAAGATGGACAATGACCCGAAGCATACTGTGAAAGCAACCAAAGAGTTTAAGGGAAAGAAGTGGAATGTTATGCAATGGCCAAGTCAATCACCTGACCTGAATCCGATTGAGCATGCATTTCACTTGCTGAAGACAAAACTGAAGGGAAAATGCCCCAAAAACAAGCAGGAACTGAAGACAGTTGCAGTAGAGGCCTGGCAGAGCATCACCAGGGATAAAACTCAGCATCTGGTGAGGTCTATGCGTTCCAGGCTGCAGGCTGTAATTGACTGCAAAGGATTTGCAACCAAGTATTAAAAAGTGAAAGTTTGATGGATGATTGTTAATCTGTCCCATTACTTTTGGTCCCTTCAAAAGTGGGAGGCACATATACAAACTGCTGTAATTCCTACACCGTTCACCTGATTTGAATGTAAATACCCTCAAATGAAAGCTGAAAGTCTGCAGTTAAAGCACATCTTGTTTGTTTCATTTCCAATCCATTGTTGTGGTGTATAGAGCCAAAAAGATTAGAATTGTGTCTATGTCCCAATATTTATGGACCTGACTGTATGTGTAGCTGTGTACTGTATCTATATGCTCGCTCATCCCCCACTTGACCCTCCCCTCAAATGAAAGCTGAAAGTCTGCAGTTAAAGCACATCTTGCTAGTTTCATTTCAAATCCATTGTGGTGGCGTATAGAGCCAAAAAGATTAGAATTGTGTCAATGTCCCAATATTTATGGACCTGACTGTATAAACCATTTGGCTTTTAACATTTGTAGTGTGCATTGGTTTTTCCATCTCTATTTATATAGTGCCACCATATTTAGCAGAACCTAAAACCCCTAATGTGGGAAAGAAATTGAGAGGGAATCTCTACAACAGGGTAACAGTACGGTAATGCTTGTTGCTTTCATTGTTCTCTGACAACACAGATGCATCTGGAACTAAATAAACCCTCTAGCAAACATGATCTTTACTGAGAAGGATGGCATAAGAAGGCTGTAATTATATTCCCTGCATGGACCAGATTCGATCCTTTCAATTTAGAAGGGAAAAGAGTGACCAAGAGACTATACCATTATTGACATTCATAACACATTCATAAGCGATTATCAGCTTTTCCAATCCACCAATCTATGTCCAAAATGTATTTAAACCCCAGTATTGAACTTCTCTCATTTGGTCCCTTTTGGTCTGAACATTTTTCACTGAGCATGTTTTATTGGTTTTAAAAGAACATTAAAGTGATACTAAAGTCGTCTTTTTTTTTTAAAATAACAAATATGTTATACCTACCTGCTCTGTGCAGTGGTTTTGCACAAAGCGGCCCAGATCCTCTTCTCAGGTCCCTCCCACCTGCCGAGTGCTCCCACAGCAAGCAGCCTGCTATGGGGGCACCCGAGCTAAGCCTCTGTGTGTCCATTCAGACACGAAGCCGTGGCTCCACCCTGCCCCCTTTCTCCTTACTGGCTCACTGACTTTGACAGCAACGGGTGCCACTTGTGCTCGCTGTGTCGTCCCAGCCAAAAAGGAGGGAGTCCGCAGACTTTGTGGCTCTCATGCAACATCGCTAGATCGAGAGGGAGTTTCGGTAAGTATAAGGGGGGCTGCTGCAAACAGAGGTTTTTAAATCTTAATGCATCAAGATAAACATTTACCTTAATTCATTCCCTGCTTTAAGGTAAAAATGTCCCAGTAATTGTATCGCACCCCTACCTCCCTGAACACTTACCCGAGTACATCTCGGTCCAGCGACATGCCAATCTGCAATCTCTCCTCTCTTCCTCTTCTCACAGGATACAGAGGTAGCAGCAGAAGCCATTAGCCGAGAGCATGAGCCAGCTGTCAATCGAGTCACTATCCTTCTGGAGCTTGGAGCGATTCTGTGATGTTAGCTGACAGCAGGCAATAGCATGCTGTAAGCTCACTCTGGGTCACAGGAGCGTAAAAGTAAGTGCACCCCAGTGACCCACAAGAGAAATATTGCCATACTTTTCTTTTAAGTTAGTTATCAATTTTCTTTGTGAAGTCACCTTTACAAATGCATTTTTTTACAACATATTGTGAGCATTTTAAAAAGGGAGAGACTAAAATTAAATTCATATATTACTGCATGCAACAAGAGTTATATCAGCATGACTCACACAATCATTCTTACATTGTGTAAATCAATGCACACTACAAAGTTGTGAGATGTTTTGTATTTTCCTTGCTATACCAAATAAAGACAGACACTTATTAGAAAAAAAGATTTGCAAAATTCTACAACTTTACCAGAATAGCAACAGATCTTTTCTACAAATTAGAAAGTGATTAACCAGGTTTTGAAGAAAATATGTCTACGTAACATTTTAGATTTCTACCAGCAAAAGGAAAGGAAAAATTTGTAGGGAATTGGCCTTAAAACATTCAAGCTAATATGTTCACATCTAATAAAAGGCAGGCACACATGTGAAGTTCAAAGCACATATTAAAATACCAAAATTAGCTGCCGGGACATATAAAAAGGGAGACATCACAGAAATGTGCATCACACATTTCAAGATTTTATGTGAAATGTTTTCCTTAAAGCGTATGTAAACCCAAATTTTTTTTTAATTAAGGCTTGCACCTTGTACAGTATAGGATTTCATGTCATCTGTGCCTATTCTTGCCATGAAGAGTTAATCCAGCTCTGAGCCATCCTCTTTTCTTTTTTCAGTGAGATAAAAAATGGACAGAGAGAAATAAGAGTCAGTTTCTCCCCTTTGCTGTGAGTGACAGGTGATTTACATATCTCCTGCAGGAGCCTGAGAGACATTCTGTGTACTTCAGGTGTGGCTACTCCACACCTCAGATTGGGTATGCTGAAGTCATGTGGTGACTTTACTGGGTTTTGATTGGATGTTAGCGATAATAGTAGAAGTTCAGTGTAAGAAATACACAGGAGAAAATGCATGTTGACAAGGGGAGTGTAGAAATGGGCAGGGAGCCTACTGACATCACGACTCCACCCACCGAGCTCCGGACAACAGACCCACCCACCGAATCTGCAGTTTTTCGGGTCTCATAACAGACAGAGGGGAGACATTGGACAGGTGAGGACACATGCAGAAGGCATATATATCCTTATAGCTAATCACTATGGCAGTAGTTTAGAAAGAATGAGAGTGGGTTTACATCCACTTTAAGCAAAAAGCAGTCACGCTGCAGATTGTAAATAAAAGGCAAATGTCCAAAGATGTATGTGTTGTGTGCATATAAAACGGGGGGGGGGTAAAGATTTGACAAGCTTTACAAAAGTTTACTATACTGAGAAAATACCATACTGGAATGAACATGCAGTTGTAGGTATTAAAAAAAAAAAAAAAAAAAAAAAAAAAGCTTTTGGAACCGTGGCAACTACAGTCTAAAAACATGGCTTACAGCAGACAAAAATATTTAAAGTGCTTTTAAATGACGGATTATAATGGGGTTGCAGAAATGAAGGCCAATTCCCTAGAACAAGGCAGAAAGGTACAAGCAGCAGTTGCAGCCTCTCCCTGGAGAGCATAGAAGACAGCCAGAGAGAAGCAGATAGTAATTCCCTCGAGAATTTACACATAACAATGCCAATTATAAAACACTTTATACAGTTTACATTGCAGAGATTACTTTTGTTTACTTCTTCCCTTTATAAGGAGCTACTAACTAATGCTGGAGAAATATTCTTTAAACATTTAATGTGAACTGGCCATGTTGAATATGTTTGTGTGTGGAAACACGAGGGCTTAAATAATAGTCATTACACTGATGATTAACAAACATTCTAACTAGTAATATAAAAGTAACAGCTGGGAGGCAATGGGAAATATTGGACTCTACTACTTTCTTTTCCACAGTTTTATACCTCAGTCTGTGATATCTTAAAGTGTATCTAAAAGGCCAAATTGGTTTCAAATCTTTATGGAGGAGGAAGAAAAGAAAGAAAGAAAGAAAGAAAGAAAGAAAGAAAGAAAGAAAGAAAGAAAGAAAGAAAGAAAGAAAGAAAGAAAGAAAGAAAGAAAGAAAGAAAGAAAGAAAGAAAGAGAGGGAGAGAGAGAGGGAGGAGGAGGAGGTGGTGGTGGTGGTGGTGGTGGTGGTGGTGGTGGTGGTGGTGGTGGAGGAGGAGGAGGAGGAGGAGGAGGAGGAGGAGGAGGAGGAGGAGGAGGAGGAACAGAAAAAGAGGTGAAATTCTTCAAATGGGAAGACTTGTTCCAGTGACAGATGTGAAGATTATCCTCACTTTAGTGAGATCTCACCTCATTTCCTGTTGTCTGGAGTCAGAGTAAAGAAAAATCTCTCAAGAGTCAGAAAAAACAAAAAACAAAAACCCCACCACTAAGAGGGATTTCAAAGTTGATCTCAGGGCTCCCCTATCTGGTTAAACCAGCACACTACACTATGACTAAATAGAAGCAAAGATTGGCTTCCAATGGCGGGGTATAGGTATGTTATCAATTGTTGTAGCAGAACATATGGAACAAACACAAGCCAGAAACGTTAACACAGCGGTCATCATACAGGTTTCCTAACTTAACCTATTTTACAGGGAAGAAGGGCCCCAAGACTGACATCCCAGCTACCCCTACTGATTCAACCTCAATACTTATCTTTCACAATGTAAAATTAAAAAGTGTGGACCCCCTTATAATGGCTAAACCAGCGTTTCTCAACTCCAGTCCTCAAGGCGCCCCAACAGGTCATGTTTTCAGGATTTCCCTCAGATGAAAAGGCTGTGGTAATTACTAAGGCAGTGAAACTGATCAAATCACCTGTGCAAAATAATGGTAAGCCTGAAAACATGACCTGTTGGGGTGCCTTGAGGACTAGAGTTGAGAAACACCAGGCAGTTAGCATCTTTGTAGAGATTTCCTTTTCTGAAGCCACCAGAAAACTAAGTGGCTGCTGGGTAATAAAATTACTTGCCTATGTGCACGATCACCCACCTCTGAAACATGGCGGTTTTGGTGACACAAACTATGGTACCAGTAAAATTGAATCCAACAATAAAAGCAGTAGGTAAATGTGATATGGACCATCATCCAACATGATGAGTTTAAATTTCAGTGTTTAAACTGTTTTTTTTTTTTCTATCACCAATACCCACCAAGAATACAAATGTATTACCTTTGTAACCAACATAAAGCCTGAATTTATTTCACAGCGTTTATAAAAAAGTAGAAGCCAGAATTACCTTAACATATTTAGCATACATCTGCTCATCCAATGGAAAGCTCTGTACTGTTCTTTCATCTCGTGCATGGAAAGTACCTAGTTTTACCCATTTATTGGTGGGATACCTGTAAAGTAGAAAGTTCCACATTTTTTCAGACCCAAAGATTATGCCTGGATCCGGCCAAAAACAATTTAGATGGTAGTCAGTCATGCATGCGCAATATGCCAAATTATTATTTTAAGAGAACAGAACAGATGTTCACATCAGGTGAACAATGCTGCTCGGCCTATGGGGAAGAGAGCATGCTACACCTCATCTCAGAGGGAAGACCAATAACACAGATAAGCCACCCCTGCTGGGAGAACACCATGAGTCCTGTTAGCGGCTATAATAGCCCCTAGCAATAATCGCATGTAAAATCTGATAGGCTGGTTGTACCCAAGTTGATCAATCAACTTGGGTACATTCAGCCTGCCCATACATGGTTAGAATCTTGGCCAGCCTCTGCTGAACCGGCTGAGATTTGAACAGTCAATGGCCGGCTTAAAAATGTAAATTCTCTGTCACTGCTTTTCTAGCACAGCACCCTAGCCTGGGGCATTGGCTCACTGGGATAATCTGTTTCTCCAACTTGCAGCCACAAAGGGCAACAGAGGTAAAGGCAAATAGGTTTTTTACTTTACAAGGGTATTTTTCCCACCGCTTAGTGAATGTGGTGAAATTTCACTTTGCAAAGAGTTTGAAAAAGAGGTAGCTCTGCTAATTGGCAGGGTGCAAGAATTAAGGGCACCCTCACACATCTGCTAAACCGCAGCGTGCTTCTCTCACTTGTCGGGAACACATTACTTAAGAGACAAGTCTCTTCTCTGACAGCAGTGATTTGACTCTACATTCCAAGATATGTCAATATATACAACAACTTTGTACCTGTCACTAATGGAAACCAGAAAATCCCTTGGAGTGGAAGAGAAGAGCTCGTAGTTCGCAATGTCTAGCTGCTTTACTTGGATTGGTTCACAAAGTTCAATCACAAACCTGAAAATATATAAAATTATTAAATGTGAAATATTCCTTATATGTATGACAATGCAAATTTATAGGAGATAAGTTACCAGACTGTCTAACTATAAATACCAGAATAAAAGACTCCAGTTGAGCAATATTGGAATTTTTGGTTTACAAGTAAAATACTTTTCTTGGAGTACATCAAAGAACACAGGACATCTTCACATATAGGGAATATGTCAACACTTTCAGTTCATTGGACACTGGCAAATATGACAGTACCCCCTCTCAACCAAGCACAGCTTCAGGTTTGTAGCAAGCCAAGTACATAGGAAAAGGGGTGGGATCCCAATGTCCTGTGATGTACTCCAAGAAAAGATTTTACAGGTAAACCAAAAATCACATTTTCTCCATTATACATCACAGGACACACCAAATCTTCATATACGATAGGGATGCCCCAAAGCACTGAATAGGATGGGTGGGGGGTAAAAACAACAAGCAGCCAACAGGCCCCAAAGACCAAAACCAAAACAGGTTTGAACTTCACAGGGCCTTCTACAAGAAAAGTAGAAAACAGATGACCAGACAGCAGCCTTGTAAGCAAACTGATGCTGAACAGCCCAGGAAGCGCCAACCATCCTAGTAGAACGAGATGTTAAAGTTAAACAGTGAAGCCTATACTTTAAAGTGGGAGTAAACTCCCATGCATGAATTTTACCTATAGGCAAGCCTATAATAAGAATAAGTGGAATAAATCCACGCTATGGATTGAGGTATCTATTAAGTGGGGAGCTGCTGCCCCTACAGGTATAGATCCACCTAGGTGGAAAAATACTATGGTGTAGAAAATGAGGATGTAGGTGTGGCGCTGCTCTGCTATTATGCGATTTTTCGTGATTATGTTGTGTGATACCATGAATGAAAATTCTTAGCTATACAAAATCGCAGTGCGAAAATTCCTAGGTGGGATAACTTGTTTACAGTTATTCATAAGTAGAATGACTTACTAACAGGAGGCATACCTTAAACTCAATTACGCTATTGAAACACAAAAAGGTCTTTAAATAAAAGTGACCAAAGAACCCTGTGGATACTTAATTTCCACTTTGTGCATGTGTGAATATTATGGTTTTAAACATTTTTTCGTAAATAATGCTTTTAAATCTAATTTGTGAGTGGAAATAATTAAATATGTACAATTCAAAAATATACAGGGTTGTGCAGAGAATAAATAAAAACGCAATAAAAACTGTAAGTAAATATCATACAATTGAATAAAAACTACTTAGTGCTTATACATACGTGAATACTTGTATTACTCATCATTCAACTAAAGTGCAAAAATACGTGCAAAAAGCATGCTGTTTCTATTGAATCATAAAGTGACTGGTGCTTATACTATAAACAAGTGATTGGTGCATCATAAGTCCAGTACTTGCTATAATGAATTGATGTTATGGTGAAGAAAAAAGTCTTTTAACCGGTTCAATAATTCAAAAACGTTTTGGTTTAAGTTGTGGTTTGGAGAGGGTTAATTCTTATTGGAAGATGTTGTTTGTGAAAACCCCCTCCTAATTCAAGTGCTGGTCTTGTGATGGTGCTCCTTAGCCCAGGTCTTATTGTACTTGCACTCACCAAATAGGGACACCCCTGCAGGGGTAAGAGTGGTCACAGTGTTAGCCCCTGTGTAGCTGCTCTGGATGTCTCAGAGAAACAATTCCAGAAGCAGCAATTTTAAGTTGGTTTGAACAACTTCTGACAGCATACAAATGCCCTCTGAGTCTGACAAACTCGGGCCCTGGGTCTCTTCAGTAGACTCCAAAAAGGAAACTATTCAGCTTCCTCTACCTCCAAAGACCTGGGTCCAGGTTCTAGCTATTCTTCCAGTGGTTCCTCAGCTGGTTCCTCCTCTGTCAGTGAGGAAGGAGAATAAAAATACCCCAGAAATCTGGTGTTGTAAACTAGCAACAGCTGAACAAAAAACACACACAAAAAAGGAGCTTGAGGAAAGTGTCCCAGATGGAGCCGAAACCTGATAAGCAGAGGGATCATATCCTCACTGAAACTAACCCCCCAGGAAAGTAATAGCAAAGTGAGCTATGGATAGGTCCCCCCCTATCCGATAAAGGAATTTGGGAATGCTCTCCCCCAGTTTTACCACATCTCTGCTACTGCTGAGACATGGCCTGCTGAAAACATGTGAACACTGGCTGTAAAAATTAGCTCAGTGTCAGCTGAGAGGGGCAGTAGTGTGCACACCAGCCAAGCTAACACCCTCATTATGGTATAACTGTAGCCCTGAAGAAGGGGGGGAGAGCAAAACAATTACTGCCCGGTTACCCAATAATCCTTCTGGAATGCTTTGTCTGTTGTGCGCCAATCATCAGTGTCTCCAAAGTGGTAACTGTTTATCGCCCAACTGAAAATATGGAGGACATAAGACAAGATGGTGGTCGCAAGAGAGCTCTGTCCATGCTATAACAGCACTGCTATGGTGCCACAAACTCAGATAGGCAGGGGCTGCCCTGCTGGCTGGCACCAAAAAACAGGGCACTTCATAAAACCACTCCCGACATCCAGGAAAAGTGTAACCCATTCACAGGGTACATCTATCTGGGGGATCCCCATTAGAGCCACTTACCATTTGGCATTGCAGGACCACCAGGGAGTTTAAACTTTACTAATCTTAGCGGGCATACCTTAGACATTTCATGGACATGTTTATCTGCTGGGGAACACCGCTCTAGACCTGTATAACAGTCCACCAGAAAATTATGCAGGGTCCATTGACTATTCATAGCTTGAGAAAAATTGGATTTTTGTACTCAGCGCAAAATCCATTTCCCTTTCGTTCATCAACTGACACAGCACCTCCTTAATCTTGGCCATTGGGTTATATTGCCTAGGGGCAACATAGGAGAAGGAATCTCCAAAATATTATCGAATGGAGGTTTTTGGAGAACCAAGAGCACTAAGATTAAATCCTATGGCGGTAAAAGAGACCATACAGACGGAGCCACATACCGGACTCCTTGAATGAAGGTACGAACTAAAAGAGTGAGTGGCTAGGGGGTAGCTGAAAGAAGACTGCTAAGGCAGACACCTGGTCCTTGATGGTGCTCAAAGCCAACTTCTGCTCAACGCCCCGTTGAAGAAAAGCCAAGATCCAAGCAACAGAAAAAGATCGAGGATGAACGCCAATCGACTCACACCAAGAAATGTACGCTTTCCACATACAATGGTATATCTTACTAGAAGTAGATTTCCTTGCCTTCACCATAGTAGGGATCACTTATCCCGACAGACCTCTATCTCTCAGTGATTCCTACTATGGTGAAGGCAAGGAAGTCTACTACTAGTAAGATATACCATTGTACGTGGAAAGCGTACATTTCCTGGTGTGAGTCGATTGGCAGTCACCCTCAATTCACTTCTGTTGCTCGGATCTTAGCTTTTCTTCAACAGAGCCCATAAGAAATTCAGCAACTGTATAGCTTTCCAATAGCTTTCTGTGACCCTGGAGTGTGTGAACATTGGTTCGCTGATCTCCCCTAGCTAGAATGAAATTGAAAGTGGTGTATAATTTAAAAAAAAAAAAATATATCACTTTTGGTTTCTATGGTCACTTTTCCTGGTTCTTGCTGCCAATGCCTAAGCTAACAGAGCGTGATTTACACTTCATTAGCTTCGATTGAAGGTGATCGACGCAACCTCATCGATTACTTTTCAGCAAACATTAAATATATTGCGCTTATGTGCCCTAAAACTAAGTTTAGTGTAGTGTTTGCTGAAATTCTGCACTTAAACAGCAAATTCAAATACTGAATGGCATAAAAAAAACCAAAAACAAAACATTGTAACTGCCACTATTTTGTTTCGGGTCTCTGCTTTCAGAAAATGTATATTGTTTGGGGGTGTAAACTAATCTTCAGGGTTAAAATAATTTTTTTTAAAGTGTGCAAACCCCCCCCCCAAAAAAAATGGACTTACATAAATGGATAAACAGAACATATACATTGTAAAAACATGCACACATTTAACATGACAATATATTCACTCACCAAATTTTTGTGCTACATGGGTTTAACATGTACAGGTCCATATTTTCTATAAGTATTGCAGATGTGCTCTAGAAGAAAATTATATTAATACATTAGACTTTACAAGTTACAGTATGAAAATAGGGATGTTGGTAATGGAAGACAGGTTTACAGCAGCATTACTGGTTGAGATACAGTAGTGAACTAGCTTGTCTTTAAAGTGGTTCTAAAGGCAAGACATTTTTTACCTTAATGCACTTTTTGCATCAAGGTAAAAAAAACATCCCCCCCCCCTCCATAAAGACCAACTTGAGTTCTTTCTCAATCCAGCACTGTGCCAGTTTGCAGCAGTGCTCTCCCCTTTCTCTGCCCCCACAGGACAAAGAGGCAGCAGAGGGAGCCATTGGCTCCTGTTGCTGTCAAATCCTGTAAAGAGGGAGCAGGGGCAGAGCCTCACTCTGTGCCTCTATGGAGTTGCCCCCATAGCAGTCGGGTTGCTATGGGGGCACGCCCAAAGCACAGGAGTGGACAGCATGGGCAGGGGACCGCTCTGCACAGTACCATTGCGCAGAGCAGGTAAGTATACCAAGTTTATTAAATTGCCTTTATAACCACTTGAAACCAAGAACCAGTAAAAAAAAAATCCTGAGTGCTTTCACACTGGGGCGGTGAGCTTGCAGGACAGAGAAAAAAAAAGTCCTGCAAGTAGCGTCTTTGGGCGCGGTGTATGAACGTGTATACACCGCCCCTGACATTGAAAACAATGGGCAGAGCTGCTAAAGTCGCCTCGGCAGCTGCGCTAGCGGGGTTACAAGCACCCCGCTAGTGGCCGAAACAGCCTATAACAGCAGTAAAGCGGCGCTTTACCGCTGAAGCGACCTGCTCCCCAGTGTGAAAGGGGTCTAAACTGTAAGGACCGAATAAGAGAAATTTATTGATTGCCCGCATACACGCTAAACCATATTGACTGCGCGGTCTCCACTGCTAGCTATTGTATTCTGACAGACACTATCCGTAGCAGAGACTGCATCTGATTGGCGATAGTACTTCAGCTGACATTTTCCTCCCAACACAGGGGTTGCTTGGTTAAGATTTTCCCCAATTTGAAAAGGTTTTCTATGTGGACACATGTGACTAACCACTTCAGCCCTGGAAGGCCAATTTTTGCAATATGGCACTGCGTTGCTTTAACTGACAATTGCGCGGGCATGCAACGCTGTACCCAAATACAATTGATGTCCTTTTTTTTTCCCCACAAAGAGCTTTCTTTTGGTGGTATTTGATCACCTCTGTGGTTTTTATTTTTTGTGCCATAAGCAAAAGACAGACAATTTTGAAAAAAAAAAAAACACAACACAAAAAAAAAAAAAAAAAAACCTTTCTGCTATAAAACACATCCAATAAATTTTTTTTTTCTTGGTTTAAAAAAAAAAAAAATCCCAATAAGCGTATATTGATTGGTTTGCGCAAAAGTTATAGCGTCTAAAAACTATGGGATATATTTTTGCAATTTTTTGTTTGTTTTTTTACTAGTAATGGCGGCGAGCAGCGATTTTTTGCAAAACTGCAACATTGTGGTGAACAATCTGACACTATGTGACACTTTTTGGGGACCAGTGACACTAATACAGCGATCAGTGCTAAAAAAATAATAAAATGCACCATCACTGTACAAATGACACTAGCAGGGAAGGGGTTAACATTAGGGGCAATCAAAGGGTTAAATGTGTTCCCTATGAGTGTATTCTAACTGTGGGGGGAGTGCTTTGACCAGAGGAAAACAGATCAGTGTTTCTGCTTAGCAGAAACACAAAATCTCCATTTTCCCCTCTGACAGAACGGCGGTCTGCCTTGTTTACATAGGCAGTCTGCCGCTCCTGCTGATTGGCTCCTGCTGTGTCCAATCAAAGCGGGAGTGGGTCGCCGGCGGCGCAAGCCCCAGGCCCCTATACACGAAATTACGTACCTGTACGTGATTTGGTGCAGAGGGGCCGCCCTGCCACAGTATATCTGCATGGAGCGGTTTAGAAGCGGTTAAAGAGCATATTCGTCAGGCAAGGCCAAGCAAACCTTAGAACATCCGGCTCCTCTTTACCATCAGTTAACCCTGTCTTCAACAAGCTAGAATTTACAGCCAAGTTTGATCAAAGAGGCAATTGTGCATGTACAGTATATTTTCTGCAATTCTCCAAAAATAATTTAAAAAAAGTGTTTAGTGTGGAATGCAACAAGTTTTATACACTGCACATTAATCTTACCTTGGCCTCGGGGTTGGCAGATAGTATCTTTGCACCACACTCCACAGACGCATAATTGTTTCTATTCTTTTGGACCTTTACTGTATGCTGCCCCCCATTGACTGAGGCATGTGAAGACTGGCCTGGGAAAAAAAAAAAAAAACAGCATTAAACCAGTGACTGACTTCGCCAGTTGCTTCTTGACAGCAAGTCCCTCTGCAACACTATGACTGGAAAACTTTGCCCCGTTCATGTGATACAGAATAACCTCTAATGTGAAATTCCAGGCAGCGATGACACTCCATTTACTAAAGGACAGCTTACTCCCTTCAGGGGCCATGCAGTCTGCTCATCTGACTGTCATCCAAATTTCAGAAATGCCTTTTGTTATTAATATCTACAGAAAGGTAGTTCTGAATAAACAAGGTCAAGTAACATGCAGCTAATAGAGAGTAAAACACATGAAACAAATTCCTAAACAAAAAAGGCAGAGCATTGAGTTGCCTGTCCACCGGGGTTGCGTCCTAAACACAAATTTTTTTTTTTTATATGCCATGCGAGTTGCAATTTTAAAACATTTTAAAGCTGCTCTCTGTGTTTTAGAGACTTTTAAAAAAACAAATTTAAACCACGCTGGACCAAACAAACCAGTTACTTGACCAACACATGCAGTGACTGTCATCATTGTATGAATCCACAGATACAGCGCTGTGTTCTGGCAGCAGGATGGGGACTTTTTGTCCCGCTCTTGGAACAAAATCGAGTCGGGCTGAGTGCTGCTCAGCCATTCACAGGAAGCTTTGAGTTCTATGAATGGAAAACTCTCCGATTGGCCGAGACAGAGAGGCGAGGAGATGTCGTCACCTTTTTCAACTAAGCCGATCCTTGAAAGCTTTGTGTTCATTCATAGAATACAAAGATTGCTGTGAATGGATGAGCAGCGCTCAGTCTGACTCGAGTTTGTTCTGGAAACAGGTCAAGCTGCAGGAACACAGCACTGTATATAGTGGAGGCTACATACAGTTTACACAGCGCACCCAGCACAGGCTGCATATGTTAGTGAAGAAACTCGTTTGTTTGGACCAAACAAACCGAACTGAACTAAAACATGGAGATCAGCTTTAAAGGAAATTTGCACTGAAGGTGGTATGGTGCTGACCTTGATTTCTCCATCTGAAATTGCTAGATACCCAAATGTCATTAAAATGTAATGGCTTTAAATGTATCCAAGTCAGTGTTGTAGAAAAAAGCAGAATAAGGGGTTTTGGCTTTAGTCCATAGAGATTTCTTCAAATACTATCACTCACCTTTGTGGCGATCCGAGTGCACGTGGGAGCAAGTACCTGCCACAACTAGGTACCCCCTAATAATTCAATAAACACACACAATGTGGGGGGAGCAGAACTTCCCCTTTTGTGTAATGTTCCACTTTAAGCATACTTCAGAGGCAAAATGCACCATACCCTTCCCATATTATCTCTGTGGAGTCTCCGCACATGCAGCAGTACAACACTGGCAGTAAAATGTCATGTCCATCAGGACCTTACTTGCACCTGTGCTTTGACACCCATCAAAGTGTAGAAAGTGCACAGTTTACATTAAGCTTGCTTGTATTATATACTGTATCTGCAGACCAGGACTAAAGAGAACAAGGAAGGTAGCTGGACAATACCATACACCTAGATGGTGTCAACACCTTTTAGTGCCAAGAGCTTCAACATGCTGGTACTTACTGCAAAAACAAAATCTCAAACTGCAAAGACGCAAGCCCCGTATACTTTCAGCCATGCCCTGTCCACCCACATCCCATGTGATTTCAGCCAGTAATTGTGGCAAGCACAATGCACATTCATGATTGTGATAGAGATATATATACATCTCTCTATCTAGCCATCTATCTATGTCTATGCCTATCTATCTATATCTATCGATCTATATATACAGACACACACACACACACACACACACACACACACACACACACACACTGTAGCTGAACTTCTGCAACAGCTGCCTTCCTTCAGCACTGTGCAAAATAATATGTTTTATCTGTTTATTATATTAGCTTAATGGTATAAAGGAGATTTGTTCACACAGAAATGTGAATTAGATGCCTTCTTCTTCTTAGTCCTAATGCACATTTAAGATGCAGACAACCTAAAAGGTAAGCTAAATGCACTGTTTACACAAGCCTTCACTCGTGGCAACATCTTTCAAAGCTCATAGAAAGAGAAGGGCACTAAAACTAGCCATACATTGTTCAGAGTTTCAGCCAATTCTTGCTAGCTCAGCTGAAGTTCGAGCAGCATATTGCAGTCAGCATCACTTTGTTCAATCCACTTTAGTCTAAGGAGCCTGTTGGACTACTGTCAGCCAATCAGTGTCTGTAAACAGATGCAGGTGCCGTTTGGCCATTCTGACAGCAGGGCTGCCGGCTGTTACAATACAATGACCGGCAGGGGTGATTAGTCTAAGCTGTTAGCCTGGATGGTAGAAGCAGTTAGATTTCTTTTATTTAGCCCACATTCTGAATGAATGCAATCTGTACATTTATGGTCAGCTTATGAGGAGATCATATTAGTAAAGCCGCTTGGTATTCCAAGATATATTAGAGCACATAAGTCTTATTAGTGCAATTATTATTTAATGCAGTGGTTCTCAACCTTGGGGAGACCAGGGCCAGTAAATTCTTCCAAATCTTCCATGCCCCACAATAGCCATGATCGATGGGTAGGTAGTGATCAACCTGTAACTGACCCCCCCATTGTAAACCTTTCCTAATCTGTGTAGTTTCACCTGACAGCAACCAATCAAACTCTTGCTTAATGCATCCCCAAAAATAAAAAGGTGAAATCTAATTGGTTCCCATTGATAACTCCAGTTCTCTGCATATTTCACTTCTTGTTTTTAATGCACTGCACCCGCAGCAGACATTTTTGCATCGTGACTTGTCACACGATTGAACACATTTTTGAATCTTCTGCACTTCATGGATCAACAGATCTACACTGAAATCCCAACTGATTTGCAGCTGTAGTTTGCACGCTTCCTCGCCAACCTACCATGAGCGATGTAGTTCACCTAAACCTGGCAGCCACAGGAGGCTTCTACTTATTTTCGATGCAGCTCTGTGCTGATGTCCCCCTCCATCTCCAGATGAAACTCCTTCCTGCAAAATTGGGCGCCACTGCAGTACTGCAGGCTTGGACTTGCACAGAGGCATCATGCTGAAATTCTTTACGACACCGAGATCCGTACTCTCCTTAACACCCACTGGCTCCCGGATCTAAGGCACAAGGCTCCCACAAGCTAGCTCTGGCTGCTGCTCTGTACCCGTAGGGAAGCTGGATGCTGGTGTGTATCACTCTTCTGGGACGGTCAGGGGCCCAGGGCAAACAAAACTGGCCAGAAGGACACCCGTATCTCCAGCCCCACTCCCAAGAGGTGGTGGGAGTGCAACACAGCGCATTCCTGCTAGGTCAGGACCCAATCTGCGCCAACAACTGTCAGAGCACACAGGAAACCAAGGCCTGGCAGGAAGATGGCTGTGGCTGAGAACAACTGCATATTGGACAGTGTGCTTTAGGTATCAAAATGTGAAAAAAAAATGTGATATTACATTACAAGATCCTAAACATTCAGTTTCATCCTTTCACCGACTATAAACCAACACAAAATAAGGGATAAGGGCTGAATTGCCCGAAGGAAGGGAAGAAGGACTTTTAAGGTGCTGTTTACATCAAAAATATAATCAAAAATTCTGTACAATCATATTAAAAAATGAAAAATTTTATTGAATTGAGATTAAAATATTCATGTCTCTCATAGAAAGTGGGACATGCTTTTAAGAACAGTATGACATTGATAATATCACCCAAAATTGTTCACATTGGACAATGCAACATAAAGCAACTACTTAAAGGTGCCATGACAATCTGCCGCTCGACATGTTTCGCTCTAATACGAGCTTCTTCAGGAGTTTAAAGGCTATGATTGTAGTGGACTCTATAGTAATGGGAGAATAAACAATAATCAATACATGCGTTCAAACATATTAAAAATACATCCAATGGATGAATAAACTGGCTTATCAAAAGACAGGTTGATACAGAGCATATAATTGCATACATATAAGTGGAAGCTTTTTTTCTTTGTTTTTTCTTTTCTCTTGCTTTTTCTGTTTTGATAGGTCATCATATTTAGTATTTTCAATGCTATACTGATGTGGCGTCACATATACGTATAACCTATGTTAAAATATTAACTATATTCTATATTCTCAATGCTGTATTGATTTGGCGTCACATATTTGTATAAGCTATGTTAAAATATTCAATAATAACTAGACTATGACCATATACATTTTTGTATGTCTTACTTGATATCATTGAACCTTCACTGATTTATTTGTGCTATATTCTTGCAGGCTGTTGTTGCAAATATTCATCAAGGATTTTTTTAACAAAAAGTCTTTTTGTTTCTCTTTATGATTGGCAACAATTTCCCGATAATACTCTCATATTGGGTTCATCTCTGTCAATTTAGACCACACGGACGCCCGGGGCACCCACTATTGGGGATGTAGAGCCAATCGTCCCCAGAGTGGTGGCCCCTTTTTTTGATCCGGGTTGCGGCATTAAATGGGGTGTTTTAATATCCATAAAATGATGCATATGAGCCTCTATTTCGAATTATTGGTTGCTAGATGGGCTGAATGCTTCAGTCTAGTTCTAGCTGTTTATATCTTTTCTTTTCCCTTTACCAACATGGCGTTTTTGGCGCCCGGATGTCCCACGGGCTCAATGAATCCATAGACATGCGCACTACGTTCTTGGCACGTTACCGACGTCAGATTGACGCCGCCGCTTTCTTCCTCCCCCAGGTTATGACGCAGCCAGCCTCAACAAGCGTCCGCATCACGGCGGCGAAACCAGACGCCGCCGTGGTGGGGGTACATAAAGGCGGTCACACACCGCCCACAGTTCTGCTACCGGCGCTGTTCAATGGAGGCAGCGTGAAGCTCTCCCAAGCCTGCATGCCGGACTACTGCCCACTAAGTAAGTTCTCCCTCTGCAGCATTACTGTCAGTTGGTAGTGAGCTGCACTTGTGAAACTTTTATGGTCCTTTATATTATATCTTTTTTCCACTCAGAAAACATCGCGGTTGGTTATCGTTTGTGTAGTCACCATTGACCAGTTTGATGAAACTATGGTACTTAGCCATATCCATCTGACATACGTTTACCGTGATACTTTTATGCTTTAGGTAAATACTTTCAATTGGTTCTACCCCAGAAAATATACCCTGAAATCAAACAAGGATGTTTTGAAATTTGATTTCCCCTTTCCCATACACCTCCCCCTCCCCCTCATTAATTCTAAATTTGTTTTATTTTTCTAAAGGGCCATTATATAACTTTGTGTTCCCCTGTGGTCTCACTATGGCAGCGATGTCCCTATATATATGAGAGAACTTCACGGTTCGAAATCAGCACTAATTTGCCACTCTATTGAAACATTTATGTCGCATTGATGCATTACAGCTTGGTAAGATATACAAACTTTGATTTCCCATATATATTTGGTTGAACTGTTTGGTCTCCAAACTTCCACTTATATGTATGCAATTATATGCTCTGTATCAACCTGTCTTTTGATAAGCCAGTTTATTCATCCATTGGATGTATTTTTAATATGTTTGAACGCATGTATTGATTATTGTTTATTCTCCCATTACTATAGAGTCCACTACAATCATAGCCTTTAAACTCCTGAAGAAGCTCGTATTAGAGCGAAACATGTCGAGCGGCAGATTGTCATGGCACCTTTAAGTAGTTGCTTTATGTTGCATTGTCCAATGTGAACAATTTTGGGTGATATTATCAATGTCATACTGTTCTTAAAAGCATGTCCCACTTTCTATGAGAGACATGAATATTTTAATCTCAATTCAATAAAATTTTTCATTTTTTAATATGATTGTACAGAATTTTTGATTATATTTTTGATGTAAACAGCACCTTAAATGTCCTTCTTCCCTTCCTTCGGGCAATTCAGCCCTTATCCCTTATTTAGTACTTTATCATAGGATGTGGTGCTTACAGTTGAGTATCTCTGTCCTTCCTATATCCTTATAAACCAACACAGTTTAATTGTTTACTATGAAGAAAATATATAATTTCATATGCTTTGATAAATATGGTCAAATTACATAGACATTACACATGAGTAAAATCTTTAGTGCTGGAGTGAATTTCTACAGGTTTTATGGGTGGTATATAAAACTTTATAGTAAGTAAGGGAAAAAGTCCACGGAAAACATTGTGAAGCATGCAAAAAAATCTATTATACATAGTTAAATATGTGTAGAAGTGCTTATACATGCAATTCCCAGAGTAACTTAGTGCAAGCATTTACAACAGCTCAAGTGTAAAATGCTAAAACTACAAAGATTCCCATTAAATACAGCACAACTTTGAATAATTCCACAAAGTGTATATATTGTTCCCACATGAGTGCAGTATACATTTTCTCTAACTACTGTAAATGTCTTTTGTAAAACGTGTACAAATGTACTTTACCAATACAAAGCACTGTGAACAAAGTCATGTGTTACCAATTTTGGAGTATAGCTTTTGACAGCCTGTAAGCTTTGCAAGTGCTCCATCACTCATTTGCTTTCCATACGAAAGCTCTACAGAGATTAAACTACAAAGACAAGACTGGGCACAGACAGCAAGCCCAGCCTAGCTCTCAGCCTGTGGCCATATTAAATCTTTCACATGGATTTACTCTATTGTGAAAAATGTCAGCCCTAAAGAATACAGTCTGCTCTCTATCCATATTCTTCCACATCTTCTCTAGCCATATTCTTCAGAGAAGCAGAGCATAAACTATTACATCACCTTTTCCCAACATCTGAGATTAGGGATAATGGATGTTTTGTTTAAAGGAGCAATTTGGGTTGACCAAAAGAAACACACATACTCAACTCCATGCTGTAGCCCAAGAACTGAGTGATTACATGACTGCTGATCACTCAGAGAAGAGCGGCGACTATCAGTCTCTGTTCTCTGCTCTGCCCCCCCAGCACTGACTGGAGTGCCGGGCAGGAGCGGCTGGCTGAGGAGTGACTCTTTGAGGTCAGCCAACAGCCGACTTTAGCCAGCTGTCAGCTGATTCTGGCTTACAGGAGAGCACAAGTGCACTACTGTGACCCAGAGGAAAATAGCCAAAAAATAAAAAAAACTTTGGCCATGCTTCTTATACATATCCACCTGTTCTTTAGCAAAACTTAAAAGGAAGTGTTACCTTTTTTAAAGCCCATTTCCGAGCTCCCATCTGATAGCTGGCTATGGGTAAGAAAACAAATGTTTAATGCCCTTTTTAGTCACCTAAAGCCACAATCACGTGACCTTCCAGTCTTGAGTCTTCTCCCCTCTTCGGATTACAAGAGGCAGGGTCTATGTCACTACCTGCATAGAGTGGCCAATTCCCATTGGCCATCCAGTGATAGGGTCTGCAATCTGTGCAGTGATGTCAGCATGAGGGAACTGTCAGGCACCAGCCTACTTGGGCACATCTGCAGCACTGGATTAGCAGTCCCCTGCTAATCCTACTAGGGACCAGGTAGCAGACGTAGGAGTATATCTTGCTTCACAAGGCAAGAAAGAAAAAAAAAAAAAAAAAAAAAGTGCAGGATGGGTTAGAGGGAAGTGGTTCATGTGTTGCCTGATATGGGCTTTAACCAAAAGAATGATGCAGAGGTAAGACACAGAAAACATTAGTTCTTATCTATTACATATTTGTTGTTCTACAAGGTGAGCATAGTTGCAAAAACATGCTATAGGGGAAACGCAGATTTTGCCATTTATCACATATTTTTGAATTTTTAGCACTTCATGGAGCTGTAAACAACCAACCAACATTTAAATCCCAACTGCAGCGGGTGAACGTATTTAAACTGGCTTAAAATTAGCTATTTGCATTTTGATACATGCCATGTGACTGGCATAACTTACTTTTTTCTTTCTCCACTTCCATGACTTGTTTCTTCCACTCATCAAAAGTTGGAATGTCAACGGGATCCTTTGTGTTCCCTGGAACAACCGGGTCACCTCCAGCCACCTCTCTGTCATCAGTCAGCTGTATGTCCCAAAAAAAAAAAAAAAAAAAAAATTTTTTAAAACCTACATACTAAACTTTTTATTTAACTTTTATTAAGCTATTTACCTTTCCGACAAAAAGATAATCAAATTTAACATTTATTTTATAAAAACATGTTTCTCATTACCAGTCAATACCAAACGCTTTTAGCCTCAGATACTACTACGAAAAAGGTTAAAACTATTTTTTAAATACTGCCTACTCAATTTTCCTCTGAAAACACTGGAAACCAGTGACCAGCGAATTTTTGCCTTAGGGTCCTTTCACACAGGCGTTGCATTTTTTTTAAAGCAATAACTGATTCAGTTTACATCAGTATTTCATCCGTTTTTTTTTTACATCAGCTACAATTGCAAAAACTGACCTTTTATCCATTTTTCGTTTTTTTTAACTGAGAAAAAAAATAGGGCTTTGATCTGTTTAAAAAAAAAAAAACGGATGTTGACGGATGGGGATGTAAACGGATGCTCATCAGTTTTTCCATTGAGATGCATTGATGCCTGTTTTTCATCTGTCAACAGATGGATTAAAACAAAAACGGACAGAGTGCCTGTGTGGGGGCCATATACAGTAAATACTGCTCTCTGGGGAACAAGAGAATGACTTAACACATCTTAGAACTTACTAGTCTTAAAAATACATGGCAATGTCCTGTGCAGGACAGCTTTTTATAAAGTTAGGCTCTAACATAATGTAATGCTAGACAGCACAGGAAATGAAAACATACGATATTGATTTACATAAAACAATATTATACAAAAAACAGTCACTTCCAGCGCTAATAGGTCTTCCAAGGTGTGGAGTAACAGATAAAAAAAAAAAAAAAAAAAAGTTGGTGTGAAAGGTATATATGGTATCCAAAAGTTGGTGGATGCTGCCTTCCTCAGATAGGGTAATCCGAAAGAAACCTACATGAAAAACAGAAATGGAAGGAGCGCACATCTAGTGCATTAAAGATATTTTTATTATTAAACTGTTTTATATAAAAGTGGGTGCTCACAAAATGCCATAAAAACAATGCATGGACATGCACAGAACACGGGGTACAGCTAACGCGTTTTAGGGGCACACCCCCTTCCTCAGAGCTAGGCGCCTAGCTCTGAGGAAGGGGGTGAGCCCCAAAACGCATTAGCTGTACCCAGTGTTCTGTGCATGTACATGCATTGTTTTGGCATTTTGTGAGTACCCACTTTTATATAAAAAACATTTTTATTATTAAATTATTTTTGGTAATGCACTAGGTATGCGCGCCTTCCATTTCTGTTTTTCTTGTAAAACAAGATTATGCCACAATCCCAGCTATGGGCATACTGACCTCTTTCTCTAACTCTTCAGATGCATTAAAGTGTACTTTTTGTTTCTCTGCTTCTGGTTCAGGAGCTGACACTTCGGCTTCAATGTCTGATGATGTCACCTTTCGTTTGTTGTGTGAAACTGAGATGTTCTCAACATGTTCGTTCACAAAACTACAGGGAATTATTAAAAAAGGAAAAATATATATATACACACACACACACAATGCAGATCTAGTAGCCAACGATGAAGCATGTACATCTTTGAAAGCAAGCATTTGAAGAGGCATTGTTCATACAAGTGCAGTAAAGTAAATGACAATACCATCACACACATCTAAAAACGCAAATACATTTGCCCATTCCCTCCCAAACAGCTATCTAAACATGCTTTAACAGACGTTAATATTTTTTATAAACCATGATATTTCCAATAACTATCTGAAATTAAAACTGTGTGCAGCTGCAAAAGCGAAAAGGAATTGGCAAACTATGTCAGCGTTACATTTCGAGGGCGATTCTGACGGAAACAAAACTGCAAGGCTTACATCAACATGGCAGCAAGCGATTCTCTATTTGTGCATGTGAAGCGTTGATCTGCAAACCGCCAGATCCGCACTTGTCAAAATGAACAATCAGTGAATTGGTTTATTTTTATAATTGTGTACAGTCACCCATGTTATTCATTATGCCTTTTAGTTGGCATAGTAAAGTGGAAGCTGGACTGCAAAATGCCAGATCGACGCTCGTTTGTTTAAATGGCGCAGACCCAGAACAATTTGGAGCAACCCGGCTTAAAATAGAGAAATTGGCAATTTCACAAAAACGAACCCCATATCCTTTTTGTGAGCCTTTCAGTTTCACTTAAGTTTTGATATTTTTCATGCATATTTAGTAGGTAGATGTGTAGATAGAGAAATGCAAGCAGAGCAGGCGAGCGGTGGAATGCGGCATGGCCTTAGCAGCGGATGAAGAGTTACCTTTATTCAGCTTCTTGATTTTGGAATGATTTTGCTTTAACAAGCACAACCTACTTCAATACTGACCTTGCTGATGGATTGATAAAGGAGGGCTCACTCTGAGGCTCAACCTCTACGGCCCCCCCAGTATCACAGTCAAGTTCTGACTGCTCAGGTTCACTAGAGCTGACTACAGGGAGAGCGGCGCTGGACGCTTCTATTGCACTGAAGGGAGAGAAATAACAGTCTTTTTACACTGGGGGAGTGTCATAGAAAAATTGCACCAGACAATCTATTAAGGACACACAAGGGGGGTAGGAAACATTCTCATACAAAATCAGACAGGGACTAGCAGTGGATTACTTTACTAAAACACACAGGTATTATTTTCCTTTTTACTGGATGCAACGCCATTAAGAGCCCAATAGAAACATGGTTTGTAATCGAACACGGATGCAGTTAAGATCGATTAATGTTAAATAGGAAATTTCAGCAATGACCACTCACGTGACTGCAGTATGGACTTATCTAACATCTGCATTGAACCTGAATGTAAAGAGGTTTCCTGCAGATTACATGGTCAGTCGATTGGCTAAGAGGACAACTGTGTCCATGAAGAGGTGCCAACAGACACAAGATGACTGCACAAAATCTGATCAATTATGGTCAGATCATGACATGATCACACATCCGATTAGCACTATGGGATCTATCCAGCCCATCGATTTCAGGAGAGAAACAAATAAAGGCCAACATACACAGCTTGATTTCCCCATTCAGGCTAAAGCTGACCACAGACTGTTTGAATCTCAGCCGGTTCAGCAGGGACCGAGTTCCGAACTATGTATGGGCAGGCTGAATGTCAAATCGATCAATTTGGGTACAACCAGCCTGTTGAATTTAACACATGATTGTTGCTAGCAGCTATTATAGCTGCTAGCAGTAATCACTGTGTTCTCCCAGCAAGGACGGCTCCCCCTGCATGGATTAAGTTCACACGAGTGTGAAAAGGGCCTAAAGCATTTTTAAGAGCCAAAAGGTCTTTACAGAGCTCACTCCATCACGTAACCCATAAATAGGAGGATTATTTCTCATTTCAGGAAAAGTGGGCAGATCCATGCAAATCATTCCTTTACGCCTCATAGGATACACCCCCAGAATGTTAGGCTAGATTTGTAAGGCTATACAGTATTGTGTATTATACTGCAGTGGATCCAAGAGGTGCATCAGGCTGATGGGACATAAAAAAAAAAAAAAAAAAAAAGAAAGGAAGGAATAATTTGCATGGGTCCACCCCCTGTTCTCAAAGTGAGGAATAATCCTATTTTTGTGTTATGTGATGAAATAAGATGCAAAAACATTCTGTTCTGAGAAGGCTTTACTGCACTATACACTAAATTTTGCCAGTAAATAAAGTAAAACAGTCTTATAGATCAGCATGTTTGTTACACACTCTGAGTCTCATGTAATATAAAATGGATAAAGATCGAAGTGGCGGTTCTGATGACTACAGATAGATAACTGTCAAATACAATTACTCTACTTTTGCTTACATTTTTATAAGTGGGGCACCAGGAAGCTACCAGTTGTGTGCCAATATTTAAAGAGTTTTGCTAAAAGCCAGCTGCTAAAATAAAGACCAGTTCTAAGTATAAACAGTTAGTTCTCAAACAAAAAAAATTATACAACCGCACATACTGAAAATACAACTACTGCACGTTGCCAAAAAATCTACATCATTTTATAAATACTCTACAAACTGGTAAGAAAAAAAACAAAACATTTTGGCTGAATACCGACAACAGAAAAATGATATACAGGTTATAAAATATGCAGCGTGCAGAAGTTGCCCAGATTTCAGGTTGTACAAGTTCTAAAAATTGCTCAACGGTGTGTAGAAGATGCACACATTAAACTTACACAGAATAATATGTAAATAAAAGCAGAACGGCCTAATATGTACAAGGAGACGTGCATGCAATATGAGCCAGTTAAAGCATACAGTACATGGTTTTTAACAGTGACATTTTTCTTGCCTGTAAATATTCAAACTCAGATTCTTAGCATACAAGTAAAGATTTATAAACATTTTTCTCAAATTCTCAGTTTATGCCAACATTTACCCAAAAGAATGGTTTACCCTCTTCTGCTGGTGTAAAACTTCAAAGTTTACTCACTTTCAAATGTTAAAATGAACCGGTGCCCAGACTAGGCACACTAAACACACTTGAACAAGCAGCAAAACGCTTTCAAATCAATCCCCGCTAACCTCCGTAGTTGTAGGCAATGTGGGGAAAAAGGAGCACAGAAAGCTCAGCTTTTGTGGCTTCCTAATGACAACCAAAAGGTGGTTTATAAGCAGTTATACCCCATTAACACTTGTGTGACTTGTCATGGGAATCTGGGCATCAAAGTCACATGACAAGTTGTACCCCATGTTTTCCAATGATAACCATTCATATATATGCGACCTAAAGTCACAGCAAATTCAAAGTAGTTCATGCACTAATTTAGTCCGACTTTCATGCAACTTAAGGGCCATAGACTTCAATATTAAACTCAAAAGTAGCATGAAAGTTGTACCTGAATGGTTTACATGCAAAAGTGGGTCCGACTTTGCAGAGGGACAAAAAGTCACATCCAAGTTGCATTCATCCAAAATTGCACTCCATAGCCCCACGACTTTGGAGTCATACAAGTGTGAATGGAGCCTTAGAAATGGTGTTTGTTGTGGTCTTAGAGAATTAATTACTTCGCATTACTAGCAGTTGGGTGTTCTTGCTGCTATTTGTCAGTATATAAATACTTAAAAGAGCAGTATGGGTTTTTGATTTTTGTTTTCATTCATACTTACCTAGGTGGATAATTCATCTGTTCCCTGGCACCTCTAAACTGAGAACCAATCGATCGAACACTGCCGATCGCTCGGTTCTCACAACTCCGTGAGCTGGTGACTGTCAGTCACAGCTCTCTGCTCTGCCCCCTCCTCACTCACTGGAGTGCTGGGCTATGGAGGGCAAAAGAGCGGCTGGCTCAGGCTCTCAGTGGCTTGCTGAGAGGCTGAGACGGAGGTCGGTCCAAAGATCTAGGCAGATCCCAACTTCATGGTCGTGATGATGTGGAGCCTGGACTGACTGACCTCAGCAGAGCGTGGACTTCAGACTGCTCTCTACTGAAAATGGGTCACAGGAGTGCAAAAACGAAGTGCACACCTGTGATTCATAGGAGAAGTACAGGCAAACAAGCTCAGGCTGTACTTTTTTAAAATCTATAGTATGAACACAGGTACACTTTAAAAAAAGCACACCATCTGCTACCACCATTAGATTCATTGAAAAGGTCACTTGGTTACCTAATTATTTTCCTAGGACTACATGTACTGTAGAAGGGAAAAAAATCCCCACTATTATCATATAAATGCATTTATTCAGGTCAGGCAGGCACACAGAGTTTCTCTTTGTCTTGCATTACAACATTTCTTACACTAATCTTTTAGTACATGTTGGTGATTGGAAAAATGGGCACAGAAACCAATCTGAGTGTTCAGACCCAAATAAAACAAGTGAAAGCACTTGCAGTGAATCCATTAATAGTAACTTTCCCACCAGGTACGGATGATCTATCAACCCAAATTTTTTTTGCCTTCACATTAAAGCTTATACCTGGTGGAATAATCTTTATTTGAGAATGGCTCAGTGGATGGTGCTCCAAGCTTTTGAGATCAGAGATGCCTGAAGAACGTTAAGATTACCTGATTGCTCAATGAATACAAAAAAAAAAAAAAAAAAAAGACTGTACATATGCCAAGAAAAATAAATATAACATTTTATAGCTATATTTTTATGCCAAATATTCTTTGTACCACACTACATAAGTGTAATGGAGACAGAATCCAGGAAAGAAGTCTGATAACTCTCACCACCAAACAAGTCACCTAATGTTTGACTGCAGTATGGATTTAGGTGTATTTAGCATGTGGTGGAAACCAATTTGAGTTTTAGCAAAGTTTTTTTCAGAAGTGTATTGTCCTGCAGTGGACCTTCTGCTTCAAAATGCTTTTGAATTCCCATTGATTTGTGTGGGAAGAAAAGTAGTTCTGATGGCAACAAAAACCCAGGCGATTAATGTAATTTCTATACTTCTATAAACTGCATTTTCCCAGCGTGTTGATAAAAGTATTGAGAAAGCGCTCTACATGGAAAAGCTGCACGATTAATAATTAAAGAATCAAGATAGCGATTCTACCACCTCACAATCTTAAAGCCACATTTCCTCGATTCAGTGTAGAGAGTTCTCTGCTCAAGGTGACAGCTGTCAAAAAAAAAAAAAAAAAAAAAAAAATAAAAAAAAAGACAGACAGCCTGCCATCAAGTTTTATCTCAACATGGGTTGGGTAGGGAGAACTATAAAACAGTGTAACATTTATTTATTTAGATCAAATGGATGAACTTCGGTCTGTTAATGAGGTCAGTTTAACCACTTAAAGACTAAGGCCTCGTGCACACTGGACGTTTTTACAGCTGCTGTTTTTGGCTTCAAACAAACTCTCCAGCATGTTATCCTATGCCCATGCACACATAGGTTGTTATCTGTTTTTGGTTGTAAAAAACCTCCAAAACGAGTGGGTTCTGAGAGGTTTTTCAGATGTAAAAAATGCTCTAATGTCAAAAGACGCCTAAAAAAGCCAATAAACGCTAAAAAAAAAAAAATTAACTTAGAAATGCTAAAAACCTCTAAAAAATGCCATTGCAAAAACACTGAAACACTCACTGCAAAGCTACTGGTGTTTTTTTAATGTTATTCTAACATCCAGTGTGCATGAGGCCTAAACCTTTTTCTGACACTTGTTGCTTACAAGTTAAAAATCAGTATTTTTTGCTAGAAAATTACTTAGAACCCCCAAACATATATGTTTTGTTTTTTTAGCAGAGACCCTAGAAAATAAAGTGGCGGTTGTTGCAATATTTTGGGTCACACTGTATTTGCGCAGTGGTCTTTCAAATGGAAAATAAACTTGATGAATTAAGAAAAAAACAAAATGGTAAAGTTAGCCCAATTTTTTTGGTATAATATGAAAAGATGTTACGCTGCAAGAATCGTGTGAGAATCAAAACATTTTGTTTTGGATAGAAGGGGGGGACAATAGAGCCTCCATCAGCTTTTTATTGCCATCTTGTTCTTATGGAGTACATTTCCACTCCCTTCCTGTGCAAACTGGAAGCAAATGGAAATCTCCACAATAGGGACATGGACAAAAACAAGTTTATAATGGCATTAGAAAGTTACATATCCTGACAATATTAGGGCTGAAACTACTAATCGATTAATCGACAACTAATTGATTATGAAACTGATTAACATTTTCATAATCGATTAATCGGCCAGCCAATTAGTTGGCCTGCATACAGAATGCATTATTTGTTTACATATCAGGTATTACAGTGCAGCACACATACAGCTCAGTTCACCATCCATACAGGTCAGTAAGTGCCTGAGAACTTGAATGTGTGAGGAGCAATGCCTCATGGGACATGTCGTCCTGGGCAGGAAGTGAGTGGTTCTAAAGGCAGAAGTTTTCTTTACCTTGCTTTAGGGCACTCTATACTATACTTTGCAGCTTGCTATTGGGGCACTCTGAAAGCAGGAGGAGTCAGAAGCATTGGTGGGTGACGCTAGAACAGAAGGATTGGGGCTGCTCTGTGCAAAACCATTACACAGACCAGGTAAGTATAACATGTTTGATGTTTTTAACTTAAAAAAAAAAAAAAAAAAAAAACCCACAAGACTTTAAAGACTTAGGAAAGATCAGCATTTGAACCCAGAGAAGGTGAAGGCTGACAGACTGGAGGTAATAGAAGGGATTACAATTACATTTAAAGTAAAAACTTTTACCAGTATTGTGCATTTAAAATGATCATATCCGTGAAAAAAAAAAAAAAAAAAAAGTCTCAGCTTTTAGTACTTGTCTGACTCCTAAAATAATTAATATATATATATATATATATATATATATATATATATATATATATATATTTTTTTTTTTTTTTTTTTTCACAGTAAAAAAAAAAAAACAAACACAAACCCTTATAGTTGAGATTATTTGCACTTTTTGTACTATAAAGAGAGACGAATTTAACCCCATGATGGCCTGGTTTACACCGATGCGTTTTTGGTTCTTTTTGTATAAAAAAAACGCACTAGAGTTCATTTAACATGGTTTCCTATTTGACACGTTCGGATCTAAGCTCTTTTCAGCTGCTGAGTATTTGGAAAGTGTCAATGACTTTTTTCAACGCAAAACAGTGCTTTTTTGGTTCAATATACTTCAATGGAGAAGCTGCAGAAAAGCATGTAGTGCGTTTTTGCACAGCAATTTGTGTTTTTTAATCTGCTCAACAAATAGGCCAAAAAAAAAAAAAAGAAAAAAAAAGGCAAATCGCAGGAAAATCACATGCGCAAAAATTAAAACGCACAGCAAAAAGCACTGCAGAAACAGATCAAAAGCAAACGGCATAGCTGTGCACGTGCCTTATGCTGCACACACGGATCAATTTTCAGACGAGAATATTCATACAAAAAAATCTTTGTACATTCCGGAATGAAAGAATGTTTGTAAATGTTCACTTGCTTTTAACATTCAGTTTTAAAATGAATGTAATTTCTGAACAAAAACCACATACACTGTCTGAAAATTCCTTTCACCAAGAAGTTTTCTATTATTTCAAAATTTTCCCATCACTGTGCTTGAAAACGAACATCGATATATATATAGTTCCTGTACTTTCAGGATTTTCCTAATCTTCTACAGACAAGGTTTTTTTTTTTTTTTGTGTCCTGGGATCAAAAACCATCACAGGCATTTCCAGTAAAATCGTCACAACCCTCCCAGAAAAAATTAGGTTTATTTATAAACGCAGAACGGGTCAGCTTGGGGAGAATAAAAATCAAAACTAACAATTCCCAGACAAGGTTTCTGCATTTACCTTAACTTGAGAAAGCAACTTTTAAGTATAATTGACACAAACCTAGGTGACCCTTGTACAAAAATGCAGGCTCAACAAGCATGTAAACTGGACTCCTAATCCGTATTTGCAATAAGCACTCTTCTTACTGCTGGTAGCCACCAACAGAAACCCTCTTCAGTTCTTACATATTACTCTTGAAGAATGAAAGGAATAATCCGATTGGATGCTTCCAACCTTTAGGCAGAGATAAAATGCAACTATGCAAGATTTCTAACAATTATCTGGAATATTGAATGTTTTTAGATAAATTATAACTGGAAAAAAAATACTGCTTATCAGCAGATTACCAAATATATTTGTTTTATCACAACTGCCAAAATGTGGTTTTGCTCTCACGGCTGTTTATTACACAAGATATGTTCACATGCAATCTCGCAGCACTTTGCTAATCAAGCAATGAACAGGGGAAAAAAAAAAAAAGATATGAACTGCCATCTAAGGACCATTTTGAAAGCTCACCACACATTACAAACTGACCATATAATCTGTAGATCTAACTGTATCTATGTAAAGCTTAGTTTAGGTAGGTCCTCAGGGTGCCTAGCTTTGGTTAAGTCTGTAATGTGTATGTGGAATATTAAGTGAAAATATGGGCAAAAATCACATATTACACATATGAAGCAGCTTGTCAATAGAATTAACGCAGCAGTCTGCTTTTCTGAGTCCCCCTGTAAAAAGTTTTATTACATTCAGTTGCTCATAGTCATACAGATAATGGATAAGGTAATGGGCTCTAGTATGATACACACTGCCTCGCTGTATTTCCCATGTACTTTTCTTCTTACAATTAGATACATGATTTCGCACATTCCTAATATGGATGGACTGATGAGCGCTATTAGGTCTCTCTGGTTTGATCCGATTTACTCAGGTGGTTAACTGTCCTTTATTTTTAAATTTGCAAGAAAAATTACAAAAATTTATAAATGTATTTATTTATTTAAAAAAAAGTTTTAATACTTGTTGATCCTGCCAGTGTCTGTTTTTTTTTAAACTTCTGTTAAAAGCTGAACTTCAGGGAAATTATGCTCCCTTGCAGTGGGGCTGTGCCCATACTGCAGAGGTTACCTGCTCGTTTGGCGGCTTGGAGAACAGTTTTAGGCCGGGTTCACACTAGCTGCAGCCGCAGCTCACAGCAGGGGGTCCAGTGCGTCCCTGTTCTTCATTTCAGGTACGAATCAGGTCCGACGTCTTGCCTGAATTCGGACCTGAAACGGAGCCAATGACGCACAGGACCCTTCTCCAGTACAAACCGCAAATCCCCCCCTCTCGGGAGCTGTGAGAGCCAGTCGCAGTCTCTTGTCATGTGAACTGGATGCGGGGAAAGTGTGAATCCAACCTCTGATCCTGCAAGCTTCTCTGTGCTGCTAGACTGCCCCCCCCCCCCCATCCTTTCCCTTCCTATGCTTCAGGTGTCTGAGGTTCTCAGACATCATCAAGACTGACTCAGGCCCATACTGGATGTGAGCATGCTGTGGAACTGTCCACCACTAGAGTATGGAGGAGCGGAGAATCAGGTAGTATAATGCTTTTACTGTTTCCCAGATTAAACAAGTAGTCAACCTTGCAGTGCAGACACAGCCCCACTGCAAAGCAGGATTATTTTATTTTTACTTGAACTGGACTTCAAAGAGGAACTAAACAAAATAAACTTTCCGAGCAGACAGCTTTTTATTGTAGAAGAGATGTTATGCCTCTTGTGCAATGAAAAACTTTGCTGCCTGTTCGCAATCTATTGAATGTGCACTGAGCTGCATATGCTCAGCTCAAGATACTCCCGACTGTAGCAGTCTAAAGTTATTACTGCTTATTAAGGGCTGATGCACACAGCCACAGCATGATTCTTCTAGTGGCCAAATCTCTGTATTAAAAAAAAGAAAAAAAAAAAGTTCACGTCGCTTCAGGCAAGATCAGGTTCCAAAAACAAGAGAAATCCATAGGATTCTCCATCCACACTAAACCACATGGAGGGACAAAACTCCTGTTGCTGTACAGCAGAGGTTCTCAACTCCTGTCCTCAGGAGCCACTAACAGGCCAGGTTTGCAAAATAACAAATACACGACATGCGATATCATTTGTTGCTCAGCGATTGCAGTATTCTAGTCTGCATCTCCCCAAGGACAGAAGTTGAGAACCACTGCTGTACAGTGTTCTGACAGCCAGCACCTGCAGAATAACCAGTGACTGCAGCTAATTAGTAATTGTAATCCTAACACTAAACAGTGTGGGTGAGTCAATCTCCTGTTTCTGGCTACTGTATTTTGACAACCAGCACCTACAGCTGTCAAAATACCCAAATACTATGGCTGCAATCACTGTTCACTTTTTCCACCTTGCTTCTTCCTCAATTTTTCAGTCAAAGTTTGGGTGGTGTCAGCAGGCCCAAAATTCAAGACATGTAATGCCTGCTTAAAGTAGACAGCGCCGTGCAGGCGCACTGAGCATGCCGCTGCTAACGGCGATATGCCGTTAGTGGCGGCTCCCGTGCGCCTGCGCGGGAGTGACATTATCGCGGCTCCGGCCAATCACAGCACCGGAGCCACGATACCCGGAAAGAAGATTGACGCTCCGTAGCAGAGGGGACAGCGGTGACATCGCAGGCTCCTGTGTCAGGTAAGTGACACATAATGGGCTACTATGCAATGCATAGTAGCCCATTATGCTTTACCTTTGCAGGGAAACAGAGGAAGTAAACCCATCAGGGGTTACTTCCTCTTTAAGAGTTTTTAGTGGTCATCTAAAGGAATCACTAACTTTATAATCTAGCTCTGCTTGTTCTTGGCTGACGAATCAGTGAGACAGTCAGGAAACCTGTATTCTTAGTAGATCAGTAACCCCATCACTCTTCCTGTACAAGTTTCATTTTAACCACTGGTACACCAAAGATGGCATTTAGATTAAACATCCATGATATACAATTCTGGTAAAAGGAAAAAACCTTTCCCTGACACATTGCTGTTCACGTTCTTTCGCCTGTCCTGATAAAAATAAGGAAGCTGCCAGCACAGACTTTGGAAGCTGCTAGCTTCCCATTTGTTGTGCTCATTCTATGACTTCACTGCATAGCAAGTAACTTGCAGCTTGTCAAGTGCTGACCTGCTAGTTTGCTGCAGTGACTGACTCAGAGCAGAGAAGCCACAAAATGATATATACTGCCAGTGAGACAGCGGATTCTAAAGATAATAGTAATGGCAGCTCCCATAATTCATTAGCTGGCCATATATTTTTCATATTCAATCTCCTTCAGATTCATCTTCAACTACGTAGTACAAGGTCCTGTCTGATTGCATACGCATTGAAAGTGTTTAGGTCTGACCTCATATATCGTTTTGTCAAAAAGAAGTATGGAAATGTTTTTGTTTTTTTGCAGAATCATACTTACTTAGGTTCTTCAAAGCCATACATAAACATGCACAAGTGGACTGCAAAGGCCCGAAGGAAAGCAACAAACAGGAATTTAGCTTTCAGATTTTGCTGCGTATGCAGTATTGTAAAGACTTGGCAGGTTTATACGCTACACGCCAAATAGGACAGCATGAAAAGGTTTGTTTAAGTTAAAAAAAAAAATAAATAAAAAAAAAAAAAGTCTTACTCAGGCAGTGGAACCAGAGGGATCTCTGAGGTAGATGAACTGGAAATGTTTTCAACACTGGTAGCCAGGTTCACAGCTGCTTTTTCCACATCTTTAATGTCAATATTGTCCAGAGGTACGTTTAATCCCGGTTCTATTTTCTTGTCCTGTGCAGACACAAACATCAACAGAAAGCAATTTAAAACTAGAGATCAGCTAATACAAAACAACCTTAAGAAAGTCGACAGTCAAATAAAGTTGTACGCCATACAGGCACATCATATCAGCAATCCACTTGGTTTCCTGTTCCATAAAACATCGTCATTTCTGTTTAAAGTCTATTTTTTTCATCAATCCAATTCCATTTTTTGTGAAGGGAAAAGGAAGTGGAGAGTCCAAACAGGGCAGAATCCAGGAGTTTCACTTTAAATCTCAAAATGACAAAACATTTAAAAAGGATAAGTTCACCCTTCATAACATGTTATACCCATATTCAGGGTGTAACATGATACAAACGGACCGGCCCCCAGAACTTATAAACCTTGTCTGAGCTGTTAGAAAAAAGGGGCCGAGAACTGAAATAACACTCGGCAGAGCTCAGTGAGAGGAGCTCTGAGAAGTGATTGGAGGGAAAGGACACCCCCTTCACACAGGAAAAGAGCTGAGGCTGTCAATCAGCTGGAGGTCCCTCCCTGTCAAATTTTTTAACTTGTCAGAAATGACTCAGACAGAAATGACACTTGGGACTCTCAATATAGAAAGTACCCACTAAACAGGGATATACTTTGTTCATATTTCATGTCTGAGGTTTACAACCACTTTAACATACAAAGCAAATTTAAAAACACTGATGCAATTGTAAATTAGAGATTCAACAAAACAGATTAGGGGCTGACCTAAACTATTTTCTGTTTTTAGGTGACCCAGGACTGCAATAGAAAGTAGGCTTGGGCACCAATAAATGGGAGTTTCCCCAGGAACATGAAGACGGTGTGCCAGTAGCGGTACCTATCAAACACGGAGCTATATATACTGTCCCTAATTTTGCTCTGATGCGTTTGAGGCCCCAAAACCACAATCCGAGAACTACACATGGTTGAAGACTCGCCACCCTACCCCATGTTACATTGCAAGGTTCCTGCTAGAGCTGTACGATTCTGGATAAAATGAGAATTGCAATTTTTTTGCTTAGAATAAAGATCACAATAAATAAAGAGTGCAACATCATCTTTCACATACAAAAAAAATGGGTTAACTACTGTTTAGTTTATTTTTTTAAATTAATTTAAGTGCATTTTTTCCCCAAAAATTGCGTTCAAAAGACCCCTGCGTAAATACAGTGCGACATAAAATATTGCCACGACGACCATTTTATTCTCTAGGGTCTCTGCTAAAAAAATATATATATGTTTGGGGGTTCTAAGTAATTTTTTAGCAAAAAATACTGATGATTTTAACTTGTAAAAAGTGTCAGAAAAAGGCTTAGTCTGTATGTGGTTAAACTGACCTCATTTGCAGACTGAAGTTCATCCCTTTGTTCTAAAAGAACCAAGTGACAATTTTTCTTTTTATCTCTCAGTGCTGAGCAATGTTGTGATAAACTGTCAGCTTTTTTTGACAATGCTAAGAGAACTGCTTTGCACTTGTTAGATGAATCGTGGAAAAGCCGGATTAAAAACGTGGGTGGGTTGAATTGAGATCGCAATTTTTTAACGATTAATCGTGCAGCTCTAGGTTCCTGCCAAGAAAACCACAGTGCAATCGCTATGCAGTATTCACCTACGAGTGATCAGCCCTTTATACAGACTGGGTCGATCACTGCATAGCGATAACATGCAAGCGGCCATAATTAGCTGAGAGAGCCAGCAGCCTCCAATTGCTTTCAATTGGGCTGCCTCTGGGAGCTAATTGCTGGGAACTTTCACTGGGGTTCTCGCATGTAAACGCTATCCAGCACATTTGCAAGTGTGAATGTAGCCTTAAAAAGGGAAATGTACAATAAAACAGAATATAGCATTGCTTTTTCATTATTAGGGAAAACTAAGAAAAGACCTTTTCATCTTTTGTGCAGTCTTCCAATAGCAGATCTTCTCCCACTTGCCCCGATGATAGAGAATCTACTATTTCTGAAGTCTTTGGCTGTTCCTTATCCTCCTACAGGGTTTGAACACAAAAATAATTAGTTGTAATAATGAGTTAATAGCGCATACATTTTTAAAATTTATCGAAAAAACCAATATGCTGTGGCAGACTGCTCTCTCCCTCTATACAATTAAGGTAGAATTTCAACTTTCAAATTTCAAGTTTGTTTGGCCAAGCGGTTTCCATTACAGAATGATAAGGTCACTGGGTGTTCTGTAATATACTGTAGTAATATTAGCTACATACAGTAGGTGGTAGCAATGCAAGCAACTCCCGGTCTTCTTTTTTCAATAAATATAAGGCTCTCTTTAATGGCCGAGGTAGGATTATAGCATCACAATTTCCACCTTGGCAGTGTGCGTTCGGGGCCATGCTCCTGCCCATGCATGCCTATTAAATGAATGCATTTGTTCTTATTAATTACGACTGGAATGCTACTTAAAGCATGAACAGTAACATTTCACATTTTTACACCACAATGGCAACTTAAAGTGTTTGTTACCCTAAAAAAAAAAAAATCTTACAAGGAGGTCATGTGAGCGCCAAGCTGCACTCGGAAATCAGGTATATAGCGGCATTTTATTAATAAAGCACAGGGACACTTGTCACTAGCAAACAGGGACGCTTATGTAAACAAAGTGGCTTAACAACCACTTTAAACAAAAAATCTGTTCAAAAGCAAGATGTCTACATCCTTACACATTTAATAACTTTAAGTTATGAACGTGCCCAAGGGGTCATCTGCTTGCACATAGGATGTCTTCTGCAAAGGAGGAACAAAAAGATGCTGTTGCAAAGCATATTCTAAAAAGGTAGCGTCAAAACCTGAAGTTCATGAGAACAGCCCAAGGCAGCCCATGATCAAAGTTACAGGGGAATGTCAATTGTTTACACAAAAATTTCAAAATCCTTAAAACAACATTTCAGGCACGCATCAGTTTAAAGTTTGCATACAGGTCAACACGCACGGTCAGCCCTGTCAATACTGGTCACAGTGACATTTACAAAATCCTGTTCTTGGGAGTCCATCGAGGGACACAAAGGGGTCGATTCACTAAGAGTTAAATATCGGCTCATAAAATGCATTTATTGTGCAAGTGTTCAATTCATTAAGAATTTTGCAGTAAATACCGAATGTGGCATTGCTAAAGAGTGGGCTGGGAAGCCGGTAACTATGTCCTTAACAAACGGACAGCTGAATGTAAAAAAAGAAAAGCCAACAATCAAAAATTACGTGAAAAAACAAAAAAAAAAAAACAAACAACACACACACACACACACACACACACGCTCTGATAAGGGTCTAGTATGGATTTGGGGGGGGGGGACCCCACGCTGGGTTTTTTTTATCATTCTTAATCTTTTTTTTTGTTGTTTTTTTTTACATCTTTTGTCACCCGTTAAAAACATGGCAGCCGGCTTCCCGGCCCGCTCTTTAGCAACCAGCTATTTGTCACAAAACAGTGTGGGGGTCCATTCAACCCCCGCGCTGTTTTTTTACAAGTACTGCATGTGATACCACCAGCAAAACTGTGGTGGTAAAATTGCATGCTTTTTTACTCTGGTCCATTTGTGAATTGGACTTAAGAGTATTTCCTGGTGCCTTCATGGCAGCATACACGTGGTTGGTTACCCCGTCCCCAAGCAATGCACAGGACCAATTTAACTTGATAAATAAAGAGTCAGGCCCCGCCATGCGCCATTCTTTCTTCTGTCCTCAAACCTACAGGATCATGAATCACGGATACAGCCCTTAACATACCACCATGTTGGTACACCATTGCAGGTTCATGCT
>NC_133330.1:256864036-256931077 GCF_042186555.1 Aquarana catesbeiana
CCGATATATTGGGGGGGGGCGCCTATGCCGCTCTTGCCGATATATTGGGGGGGGGGCGCTATGCCGCTCTGGCCGAATATATTGGGGGGGGGGCGCTATGCCGCTCTGGCCGATATATTGGGGGGGGGGCGCTATGCCGCTCTTGCCGATATATTGGGGGGGGGGGCGCTATGCCGCTCTTGCCGATATTGGGGGGGGGGGGCGCTATGCCGCTCTTGCCGATATATTGGGGGGGGGCGCTATGCCGCTCTGGCCGATATATTGGGGGGGGGCGCTATGCCGCTCTGGCCGATATATTGGGGGGGGGCGCTATGCCGCTCTGGCCGATATATTGGGGGGGGGCGCTATGCCGCTCTGGCCGATATATTGGGGGGGGGCGCTATGCGCTCTTGCCGATATATTGGGGGGGGGGGGCGCTATGCCGCTCTTGCCGATATATTGGGGGGGGGGGGGGGGGGCGCTATGCCGCTCTTGCCGATATATTGGGGGAGGGGGGGGGGCGCTATGCCGCTCTTGCCGATATATTGGGGGGGGGGGGGCGCTATGCCGCTCTTGCCGATATATTGGGGGGGGCGCTATGCCGCTCTTGCCGATATATTGGGGGGGGGGTTCTCTGCCGCTCTTGCCGATATTGGGGGGGGGGGGCTCTGCCGCTCTTGCCGATGTATTGGGGGCTGCCGCTCTTGCTGATAGATTTTCTGTTTTTCATGTGGTGTTGGTTCCGGTTGTGTTGTCATTATACATAGGAGCTCGGGAAAAGTGTAAGGTCCTTCAAGGGCTAGTTCACCACTTCAGAAAAATGTAAATGGGAACGGACACCGGATACCCCAACCCTGATCACCATTGTACTTACCTCTGGGGTTGCTGAGATGTCAGTGCACAGGCTGCCACTCCAGGGATTTAATCTCCACTATTCTTCATCAGCACTTTCAGAATGACCCAGATGGATTCTGATTGGTCAGCGCTGTTAATCTGATGGTGTTGACCAATTAGAATACATCTGGTCTGCCCTGGAAAAGTGGGGTTTTTAAAAACTGAATTGGCTCAGCAACTCTGAAGGTAAGTACAATGGCGGATGGGGGGGACCATGTTCACCATTAAATTTTTGCCGTAAAGGGCCAGTTCACACCATAGAAACGCAATGCGTGTTTTTGATGCAGTCCAGTGCATCCCCCCCCCCCCCCTTTTTTTTTTTTGTTCCTTAATTACTTCCTGCCCGGCATATAGCAGATTGACGGCTGGGAAGTGGTTCTGTTCTCCTGACTGGGCGTCGTATGAGGTCCAGCAGGATAACATGTTGGTGCGCACCAGAGGGGGCATGCAGTACGGCGATCGCGGTGTGTCAGTGTGACACACCGCATCTCTGATCGTGGTAAGGAGCCTCTGACAAAGGGTTCTTCCCACGTGATCAGCTGTGACCAATCACAGCTGATCAGAGAGGGGCGGGTGCTGATAATGAGTACATTGATTATCAGCACAGCCCCCATCAGATGTACCCATCACCTGCCAGTCAGTGCCCCCTCAAAAAAAATCTGTGCCAATCAGAGCCCAGCAGTAATATCTGTCAATAACTCATTATCAGTGCCGCCCATCAATTCTACGTATCAATGCCACCTTATCAGTGCCGCATCATCAGCACCGTCAGTGAAGGAGAAAACAAAATTTTATGACACTAAGAAAAACTTTTTTATTTATTTATTTTTTTTTAAACTTCAGTCTTTTTTTTAGTTCAGCAAAAAATTAAAACCCCAGAGGTGATCAAATACCACCAAAAGAAAGCTCTATTTGTGGGAAGAAAGTGATAAAAATTTAGTTTGTATGAGGTGAATGACCGCGCAATTGTCATTCAAAATGTGACAGAGCTGAAAGCTGAAAATTGTCCTGGGCAGGAAAGGGCAGAAGTGCCCAGTATTGAAGCGGTTGAATAAGGACGTGTGTTTCGGGGCATTGTGCTTTTTACATCGTTCCAGTGCAGGACAAATGCAGCATGTTCTACTTTTTCTTTTCTGGAACTGCAAGCACTGGTGTGAACTATGCCATTAAAAAACACATAAACTACTTTCCATGTGTTTTTGATGCAAAAAAAAAAGAAAAACTGGACTGCATGTGGTGTGAACTAACCCTTTAATCACTTCCCGCCTGCCGTACGCCAAATGACGTCCTCGGCTTTGAGCGGGGATATCTGAGTGATGTAGCCTGTAGCTACAGACATCATCCAGATATCGTTTTTTAGAGCCGGCGAATCTGCGAAGCATAAGAACGAGGAGCCAGGAGCCCGCTGAGGGACCCAGAAGAGGAGGATCAGGGCCACTCTGTGCAAAACCAACTGCACAGCGGAGGTAAGTATGACATGTTTTTTATTTTTTATTTTTTTAAAAACCCTGAACCTTTACAATCCCTTTAAACTCGCCACACGGCTTATTATCTGACTGTACAACCTTCTTTAGATCTACCACCCTCCGGTGCTTGTACCGACTCACCGCTACGATCAGTGAGTCGGTCACAGGATCCACCAGCCCCGGATGTTTAGCATAGAGATTTCCAGCGGACCAGATGGTCGCCGGAGTCTCTATGATCGTTTGGAAGCCGGGCGCGATGTTATGACGTCACGCCCGGCCTTATTTCAGGCTTCTAAGCCTAGAGGTGAGATGTGGGGCCTTATTGATCCCACATTTCACTGTAAAGAGCACCTGTCATGCTTATTCCTATTACAAGGGATGTTTACATTCCTTGTAATAGAAACAAAAGTGATCAAAAACATTTTTTTTGGAAAAAAAGTGTCAAGCTAAAATAAAAAAAAAAAGTAAAATTAACAATATAAAAAAAAAAAAAATAAAAATAAAAAAATTTTAAAGCGCCCTTGTCCCTGTGAGCTCGCACGCAGAAGTCCCGCCCACATATGAAAACGGTGTTCAAACCACACGTGAGGTGTCGCCACGAACGTTAGAGCGAGAGCAATAATTTTGGCCCCAGACCTCCTCTGTAACTCAAAACATGTAACCAGTAAATTTTTTTTAAAGCGTCGCCTAAGGGGATTTTTAAATAGCGAAGTTTGGCGCCATTCCACGAGCGTGTGCAATTTTGAAGCATGACATGTTGGGTATCTATTTACTCGGCATAACTTCATCTTTCACATTATGCAAAAACATTGGGCTAACTTTCCTGTTTTTGTTTTTTTTTAAAGCCCAAAACTGTTTGTTTTTTTTTTCCCAAAAAAACGCATTCGAAAAATTGCTGCGCAAATACCGTGCTAGATAAAAAGTTGCAATGACCACCATTGTATTCTCTAGGGTCTCTGCTAAAAAAATCATATATAATGTTTGGGGTTCTATGTAATTTTCTAGCAAAAAAATTATGATTTTTACATGTAGGAGAGAAATGTCAGAATTTGCCTGGTAGGCAAGTGGTTAAGGATCTTCTTATTCTCCAGAAATAACCACTTAAAGTGGAACTTTAGTCAAAAAATGAAGGCTCTTTATGCACTGCTGAGTTTACAGAGGCCGATCTGGTGACAGCCTTAAAGCAGAAATAAACCCTCCTATCCTTTACAGCCAAGGAAGCCTCTTCTGTTTGATCTGCAACTGCCGTGTTGCTGTACATGTGATCAGTTATGACATCAGACATTTGATGGTATGACAGTTTGGTTGAGGACACAAGCAAATGTGACAGTTGGCAATCCTGGCATTCCAGGAATGTAACTCTTCTTTAAAAAAAAAAAAAAAAACATTTAGGGACTGTTAACACCAGATGCAGTTCCGTGCACTTTTTTTCTGAACTAAAAATGCATGCACAGTGTTTTCCCATGTATTCCAATGGCTCTAGTTCACACCAATGCAGTCAGTTCCCGGTCAGTTTCTGCACTAGAAACTGACTGCACTGGTGTAAACTGGAGCCATTGGAATACATGGGAAAACACTGTGCATGCATTTTTACGACCAGTTCACACACCACAAAAATGCACTCATACGTTCATGATCAGTTTTTGCTTACAGTTCACACCACAGGCAGTTCCAGTGCGTTTTTGCTGGGTTCCAGTACAGTTCTGTGCAGAAGAAAATGCATCACGCATAGGATGCATTAAGGTGAAAAAACGTGAGGGTTTACAAGCCCCTTAAAGCACATAGTTCAGGACCGGATCAGAAGTGTGGTTGCAGTCTCCCAGCAGCCGCTGGGGGTACAAACTTGAGCAGCATAGCTGCATAGGACATTAGGCATAGTGACACGGGCCATAGAAGATAGGGGGGGCAATGGATAGTCTGATATCCAGGCGGGATCAACAAAGGATAAGTCAGGATGACAAAACATTTCCCCCCCATGGAGAACCCGTGAAACTTTTCGTTAGCTGGCAACGGGTCTGACTCTCACCGAATCAAAAAGATTTCCGCTGCCTCTGTGTTTACAGCGAATAATCTGGGAAAAAGCAGGAGTTTGGCATTTTCAAATGATATCACCTGTGATGTATTCCAGTTATCTTGCAAACCTGGCCTGTTAGTGGGTCCCGAGGACAGGAGTGATGACCACTGCTTTAACAGGAAGTCTGATTACAGCAGAGAAAGAAGAAACTGAGAGTAACAGAAGGGACTTTTCTGAGATGTATTTTTTTTTAATCCGAATTTGGTGTCAATTTTAACTTCGCGTGTGCTGGCTATTTTTTCCGCTTCTCACAGCACAAAGTATTCCTGTGTCCTAATGCTGCATTTAACCACAGCTGAACACAGCAGCCTATTCACTCTGACTTGCCAACCTGAAGGAGGCCTAAAAGGGGTTGTAAACCCTCGTGTGTTTTTTCATCTTTATGCATTAAGGTGAAAAACCTTCTGTCGCTCACCAGTCCCCTTGAGCCCCTGTTATACTTACCTGAGCCCCGTGTTTATCACGATGGGAACGAGCACAACAGCTCCGGCCAGTGTCATGTCCTGATTGGATAGTTTGAAAGCAGCGGAGCCATTGGCTCCCGTTGCTGTCAATCAACTCCAATGACGCGGGGGGGGCGGGGGTGTGTGAGTCTGTGTCAATACACGGGAGCGCGCCTGCACGGGTGTCCACGAAGGAGAGCGCTTCTTTGACAGGGCACTCGAGAAGAGGAGGAGCCAGGAGCGCCGCTGAGGGACCCAGAAGAGGAGGATCAGGGCCACTCTGTGCAAAACCAACTGCACAGCGGAGGTAAGTATGACATGTTTTTTATTTATTTTTATTTTTTTAAAAACCCTGAACCTTTACAATCCCTTTAAACTCGCCACACGGCTTATTATCTGACTGTACAATCTTCTTTAGATCTACCAACAGTTACCTAGTGCAAGTGGCTGCCTGATTGGACACAAATTGTGGTCCTCATATTTCATAGTCTTATAATATTCGTACAAAGATTGCGCTGTCAGATTGTAATGTATACGGTGACCCTTAGGGCTCATTAACAGTAGCAGTTGGGGAAGGGGGTGGTAAAACCCTTTGGTTGAGGTATGCTAGTTCAATGAGCAAGGGGTTAAAACAAGTGGTGATGAGTAACATTTTACCACAGTGCACTGGAAGGCGGCACATGTCACTGCAGAGATATAAATGAGTGTCACTTAAACACATAGAGTATGTGTTTATGATATACTATATCTGACACCATTCCATTGTTTTATGGAAAGTACACACTCACTACCCAAGTCAGGGCATAGACCTACAAATCTTTATAATATGGGAGTTGCTCTGTGAGTATCTGTGGTTGATCCACGTTTTGTTGTCCCTGACTGCTCATTTGCTGGTTTGGGTCTGTTTACATGGCCACAATGCTTTTCAGAGTGGCAGTTTGATTTTGTATGTTGCGTTTGACAGAACTTGCTTAATAAAGTGAATGGGACCACACTACAGCCATATGCCAAACACAGCTATGGAGGTTGGGGTTCAATGTAAAATCTGTTTGGGAGGAAAAGAAAAAAAGGCAGTATTAATGCCTGAGTGCCTGTAAGCCAGGTCTAAACTGCCTCTGAAAAAGCAATTCGCTGCTGATTGCCTTTCAGAGAGCAGTGTAGCCTGCTGCCTGTGTGAATGAGCCCTTGCTGTGCAGGATTGCCATTCAGAGCGCTTTGTGATTTTTATTTTTATATATATATATATATATATATATATATATATATATATATATATATATATATATATATATATATATATATATATATATATATATATATATATATATTTCTATTTCACAGCCCATGCTTCTTATACGTTTGATTTTTCCAGAAGCATGTCAGGCATACACTTTACATTTGTGCTGTATATGGTTATCCCCCATAGGGTTAGTTCACGAGCCACTGTGCTAGTTTAAACATTAGCGTTTTGGGGTTTTTTTTGTTTGTTTTTTAGGTCTTGCATTCCCATTAATCATTATTTTACCTCTTCAATTATTATATCTGTCACCATCATAGTTGTGCCTTCTTCTTTAGGACTTATTCACACACACACTGTGGTGACCTGCGCTTTTCTGCACTGGATCAAAGCAGGTCACCTCTAGGGCACATAGAAAACACAAATTCTATGTTCCTCAGTGCTGGTATGATGTAGACCAGGGGTCTTCAAACTACGGCCCTCCAGTTGTTCAGGAACTACAATTCCCATCATGCCTAGTCATGTCTGTGAATGTCAGAGTTTTACAATGCCTCATGGGACGTGTAGTTCTGCAACAGCTGGAGGGCCGTAGTTTGAGGATCCCTGATGTAGACAAATTTCGGACATGCTGCATTGTTCGACAGCGCCTTGGAAGACCCCTCAGTGCACTGTGCGGAGTCCTGAATGGAGTGTGTAAACACATACACAGAAGGTGAACAATGTCTAGGCATCCTTCATCACTGCTGCTACATGGTGGATACCAGCCACATGCCAAAACAGATTATTGTATTGCATGGCTGGTGTGAACATACTCTAAAAGTGGTGCAAGTGCAGCATTCTAAACTATATGAGAATTGTGTGAGTGGTATGGTGTGTATATAATTCATACAACACAATGTTCAGAATCCAGCAATCTGGAATATGTCAAGTACAGCACCACGTACAACCTGTGCCATTCTCTAGTGTATATATAACGTACTCGTCAGCATATGTGTTATGGTTCTGGAGTATAAAATGTACAGTGCCGTGTATGAAGTGTGCAGGTTCATGGCTTGTAGCGTACCATGAGAAGCATATGCAATGTGTGGTGCAGGGCATTCTGTGTACAGTGTTGATTCTAGAGTGTGGTAGTGCAGTGTGTAATGTACAATGTATCCTATGTGGTATAGTGGTCTGTAAAATGCTATGTTCAGCACAGTGTATGGAGTGTGATGTTCAGCACAGTGTATGGAGTGTGATGTTCAGCACAGTGTATGGAGTGTGATGTTCAGCACAGTGTATGGAGTGTGATGTACAGCACAGTGTATGGAGTGTGATGTACAGCACAGTGTATGGAGTGTGATGTACAGCACAGTGTATGGAGTGTGATGTTCAGCACAGTGTTTACAGCAGGATTTCTCAACCATTTTACAGAGGAACAGCTAAATGATTTTCAGGTCTTCAATCCTGATTCAGGCATTAGTTGCAAACACATCCTGTACATTGGTGCTCAGTGGGAAGAATGTTCTCCCTTATGTTGGTGGACAGAATTCCACCCATACATTCAGCTATCATTGGTGTCATGCTGATGGCTTTGCCAAATGGCATTGGCTCTTGGAACTTTACTGGCCAAGGAACCCCTAGCAATCTCTTGAGGAACCATTGGGTTCCACAGAATTTTGGTTGAGAATGTCTAGTATAAAATGTGGTGATCTTGAGTATGTAATATACAGTTGCAGCACATGGAGTGTGGTGTTCATTGTGCTGCACCCGGTGCAGAATATGGTAGTGGAGCATTTATGGAGCATGGCTGTCCAAATAACACAATCTACTGTACAAAAAGGATATGCAATTAGTGGACCTCCAGCTGTTGGAGAACTACAAGTCCCATGAGGCATAGCAAGACTGATAGCCACAAGCATAACACCCAGAGGCAGAGGCATGATGGGACTTGTAGTTTTGCAACAGCTGGAGGTCCGCTAATTGCATATCCCTGATGTGCAATGTGTGTAGTGCACAGCACGTAATGCTATATATGATGGAATGTAATAGTTCAGAATGAGACATGTGGAGTGAGTCTATTGAGGCCTGAGCACTCCATCATAGGACAAGGTCACATGCTCCCCCATATCAAGAAGCATCGGGTATTTTGTGATGAGGAAAGGAGTGGCGGGGAGCAGTTCAAAGGTAGAATTGAGGCAGACCTTGCAACCAATGCCTCATTCACACGATCAGATCATCATACGACTTATCGTTCGCATTTTGTTGCATAATACTAATATCGAATTCAACAGAGCATTTTGCACTCTACGAAATGTACGATTCTTTTGTCTACGATTCTGGAAAACCTTCCTGTTTGCGTAGCTATGTATCGGAAATTATGTCAAATACGTGTGACCCCCCCCCCCGTGTCTGCCACGCCTTTTGGCTATTTCCGTTCGTATTGTAGAGACATATTCATGTACATTGTGATAGGCTGCAAACTATTTTCTGTTCGTATGTTGGAGCATCTTCGCGGTACGAACATGGTTTACGTTCTCCCATCTCCTTCCGGGTTATTTTCGCGGTACGAACATGGTTTACGTTCTCCCATCTCCTTCCGGGTTATTTTCGCATTTCCGATCATGCGTGACGTTTGTCTGTTTATTTATTTTAGCAGACGCATATTGTACTGATTAAACTATTGTCGTTCGCTGGACTATCCTCCAAGGCAGCAAAGTTTTCATGTTTGTCCCTTCGGATATTGTTGAACTAACTGTCGTGATCGGCTGTCGAAGCTGTGTACTAACGATCAGATTATCGTGCAATCAATCCAAAAGCCTCTTGCACATGATACTCCTGTTTGAACATCTACTTTTTGCTCTGGTTCACATTGGTACGGTTTGACATGTCAAATCGGTGGCAATTGCCATCAGTGGCAACGCCCTAATCGGTGCCACGCCGCATCTGCGGCACTGCACTGATTTCAAAAAGTAGTTTCTGTACTACTTGCGATTTCGGGCTGCGATTTACATCTGTCAACCTGCACCAATGTCTCTGAAATTGCGTCCGAAATTGCGACTCACATGCACAGCTTCATTCCCGCAGCTTAGTGTGAACCTGGGCTTTCAGACTAATTTTTTTTTTTTTTTTAATGTATTTATGCACATTTTCGCTTATATGCTTTCGTGTGCATTTTCGCGCATTCTTTTTCTGCGCGATATGTGAATGGCCATTTGTGCGCATGAGTTGTAAATTACTGACCAAACAAGCTGATTTTTCTGGTTGTGGTGTCCTTCCCTTGTTTTTAAATTTTTTTTTTTCTGAAGAATGCACGGCACTGTTTACGTGCCTGTGTGTACAGGCACATTACAATTAATGGGCTGTATTTTAGCTCAGTAAAAAAAGCTGTGCTGAGCTTTTTTAAGCTGCAGTGTGCAAGAGGCCTTAAAAACAAGTAAAGCTGTTTACATTTGATTCCCTTCCCCCTGCTAAAATATTGTGTAAAAAAAAAAGAAAAAGTGTTGGGCTCCATTCACACTAGTGCAACTTGTCATGTGACGTTGGACACATGGGTTGCATGACAAGTCGCAGCCCATTGATGTCAATGGCACCTGTTCCAATCTATGCGACTTAAAGAGGAAGTAAACCCAGATTGGTTTCACCTCCTTTTTTGTTCCCTGAAGAAACGGCAGGGAGTGCCGTTTCTTCACAGCGCATGCGCCAATTACCTCATCGGCGCAGTGCAAAGTAAATATCTCCTAAACAGCGTATGTTTAGGAGATATTTACTGTACCTATAGGTAAGCCTTATAGGCTTACCTATAGGTGCAACTTGTAAATAGTGCAGCGCTAAAAATATACTTGCAATATATAACACAATGCATATAACAGGTGTAAAGATTAATACAGTGAATTCAATAGTGTATGAACAATATCGGAAATCAATAGCAAAATATTGCATAAAAAAGAATTATGCAAAAATTAAAATAATATCTGTACTAATTAAAGTGCAATAAGTGCCATCAATTGTGCAAAACCTAAAATTCAGCTAGGGATGAATTTCAAACATATATCAGTGCAAAATATAGATCGCTTAGTCATAAATGACATCAGGGGTCGTCGGGACTGATATATATACACACACACTGCTGTGCATTTTACAAGGGTTTTGTTTGGATTTTTGTATTTATCTACCTGCATTTTACTAATCTGATGTAAGTGCATTACCTTTTTATTACATTTGAAGATGATACAGTATCACACTATGTGGAGTCTTTTGTTCCATATATACTTCAGATAGCTGACCCATTGATGGTTTTTGGCACTACTTTGTGGCTTGTTGAGAGCCTTCTGGTTTACAAATTAAGGACACCTGAGAGCACCTGGGCTTTTCTTCAGTGGCTCAGATCTCCAGTCAAGCTCTGTATGACCTCCCTGAGTATTGGCCCGTACACACGATCCGAATATGGTACGAAAATTGTCGCCAAGGAATAATCGTGTGATTTTCGGATCGTGTGTACACTACTTTCAAGAGCCCATCACGACAGTTCATTCGATATTGTTCAATCGGACAAGCACGAAAATTTTCCTCGTATGATACCAGATTGTACCATTTTGGTTTAATCAGTACAGTTGTCCTCTGAAAATACAATACAAATACATTACAACACATGACATCACTTATGATTTTATTTTCTGTCGTACGAGAATTTTCGTGACTTTTTCAATTTCTACTTGCGACTATTAAGCGAAAAAAGTCATACGATATTCGGATCGTGTGTACGGGCCATAAGGGGGGGTCGCAGGCTTTCTCCATGTGTGGTTTTTGTTTGTTTTTTTCCCTTGGTGTTGGGTGACACACAGCTGGATGTTTGATCATCATTTCAATATAGTGTTGCAGTGGACTTTACACATGAACTTTAGTCCCATATGATTATTATTATTATTTTTTTTTTTTTTGTAGAGATCTGAGATGAAATGATGTTCAAACATCCAGCTGGTGACACCCAACACCAAAGAAAAAAAAATGGAGAAAGCTTGCGACCCCCCCCCCCCGTTGTGTGTGTGCCTGTCTATCTATCTATCTATCTATCTATATAGAATTTCACTGATATTTATACTTGAAATTCATCTCTAGCTGAATTTTAGGTTTTGCACAATTGATTACACTTTAATTTAGTACATGCTTTATTAAAATTTTTGCAAATTTCTTTTTTATGCAATATTTTGCTATTGATTTCTGATATTGTTCATACACTATTGATTGCACTGAATGCACTTTATTAACCACTTGACGACCGCCGCACGACTATATACGTCTACAGAGCGGCACGGGCAGGCAAAAGGACATACATATACGTCCTTGCCTTCCCACGGGTGGCCATGCCAGGCACACTTTACACCCCCCGATTCCCCCCCCCCCCGTCACACTGACACCAAGCAGTTTTTTTTTTGATTACTGCATGGTGTCAGTGTGTTAGGGCAGTGAGTGTTAGCCCCCTTTAGGTCTAGGATACCCCCCTAACCCCCCCCCTAATAAAGTTTTAACCCCTTGATCACCCCCTGTCGCCAGTGTCACTAAGCGATCATTTTTCTGATCGCTGTATTAGTGTCACTGGTGACGCTAGTTAGGGACGTAAATATTTAGGTTCGCCGTCAGCGTTTTATAGCGACAGGGACCCCCATATACTATCTAATAAATGTTTTAACTCCTTGATTGCCCCCTAGTTAACCCTTTCACCACTGATCACCGTATAACTGTTACGGGTGACGCTGGTTAGTTCGTTTATTTTTTATAGTGTCAGGGCACCTGCCGTTAATTACTGAATAAAGGTTTAGCCCCCTGATCGCCCGGCGGTGATATGCGTCGCCCCAGGCAGCGCCAGATTAGCGCCAGTACCGCTAACACCCACGCACGCAGCATACGCCTCCCTTAGTGGTATAGTATCTGAACGGATCAATATCTGATCCGATCAGATCTATACTAGCGTCCCCAGCAGTTTAGGGTTCCCAAAAACGCAGTGTTAGCGGGATCAGCCCAGATACCTGCTAGCACCTGCGTTTTTCCCCTCCGCCCGGCCCAGCCCACCCAAGTGCAATATCGATCAATCACTGTCACTTACAAAACACTAAACGCATAACTGCAGCGTTCGCATAGTCAGGCCTGATCCTTGCGATCGCTAACAGTTTTTTTTGGTAGCGTTTTGGTGAACTGGCAAGCACCAGCGGCCTAGTACACCCCGGTCGTAGTCAAACCAGCACTGCAGTAACACTTGGTGACGTGGCGAGTCCCATAAGTGCAGTTCAAGCTGGTGAGGTGGCAAGCACAAGTAGTGTCCCGCTGCCACCAAGAAGAAGACAAACAGGCCCGTCGTGCCCATCATGCCCTTCCTGCTGCATTCGCCAATCCTAATTGGGAACCCACCACTTCTGCAGCACCCGTAATTCCCCCATTCACATCCCCAACCAAATGCAGTCGGCTGCATGAGAGGCATTTTCTTTATGTCCTCCCGAGTACCCCTACCCAACGAACCCCCCCAAAAAAGATGTTGTGTCTGCAGCAAGCGCGGATATAGGCGTGACACCCGCTATTATTGTCCCTCCTGTCCTGACAATCCTGGTCTTTGCATTGTTGAATGTTTTGAACGCTACCATTCACTAGTTGAGTATTAGCGTAGGGTACAGCATTGCACAGACTAGGACACACTTTCACAGGGTCTCCCAAGATGCCATCGCATTTTGAGAGACCCGAACCTGGAACCGGTTACAGTTATAAAAGTTAGTTACAAAAAAAAGTGTAAAAAAAAAAAAAAAAAAACACAAACAAAAATATAAAATAAAAAAAAATAGTTGTCGTTTTATTGTTCTCTCTCTCTCTCTCTATTCTCTCTCTATTGTTCTGCTCTTTTTTACTATATTCTATTCTGCAATGTTTTATTGTTATTATGTTTTATCATGTTTGCTTTTCAGGTATGCAATTTTTTATACTTTACTGTTTACTGTGTTTTATTGTTAACCATTTTTTTGTCTTCAGGTACGCCATTCACAACTTTGAGTGGTTATACCAGAATGATGCCTGCAGGTTTAGGTATCATCTTGGTATCATTCTTTTCAGCCAGCGGTCGGCTTTCATGTACAATCAATCCTAGCGGCTAATTAGCCTCTAGACTGCTTTTACAAGCAGTGGGAGGGAATGCCCCCCCCACCGTCTTCCGTGTTTTTCTCTGGCTCTCCTGTCTTAACAGGGAACATGAGAATGCAGCCGGTGATTCAGCCAGCTGACCATAGAGCTGATCAGAGACCAGAGTGGCTCCAAACATCTCTATGGCCTAAGAAACCGGAAGCTACGAGCATTTTATGACTTAGATTTCGCCGGATGTAAACAGCGCCATTGGGAAAGCATTTTATCACACCGATCTTGGTGTGGTCAGATGCTTTGAGGGCAGAGGAGAGATCTAGGGTCTAATAGACCCCAATTTTTTCAAAAAAAGAGTACCTGTCACTACCTATTGCTATCATAGGGGATATTTACATTCCCTGAGATAACAATAAAAATGATTAAAAAAAAAAAAAAAAAAAAAAAAAAAAAAGAAAGGAACAGTTTAAAAATAAGATAAAAAAGCAAAAAAAATAATAAAGGGGGGAAAAAAAAAAAAAAAATGAAAGGAACAGTTTAAAAATAAGATAAAAAAGCAAAAAAAAATAATAAAGGGGGGAAAAAAAAAAAAAAAAAAAAAAAGCACCCCTGTCCCCCCCCCTGCTCTTGCGCAAAGGCGAACGCAAGCGTCGGTCTGGCGTCAAATGTAAACAGCAATTGCACCATGCATGTGAGGTATCACTGCGAAGGTCAGATGTCAAATCGAGGGCAGTAGTTTTAGCAGTAGACCTCCTCTGTAAATCTAAAGTGGTAACCTGTAAAGGCTTTTAAAAATGTATTTAGTTTGTCGCCACTGCACGTTTGTGCGCAATTTTAAAGCATGTCATGTTTGGTATCCATGTACTCGGCCTAAGATCATCTTTTTTATTGCATCAAACATTTGGGCAATATAGTGTGTTTTAGTGCATTCAAATTTAAAAAAGTGTGTTTTTTCCCCCAAAAAATGCGTTTGAAAAATCGCTGCGCAAATACTGTGTGAAAAAAAAAAAAAAATGAAACACCCACCATTTTAATCTGTAGGGCATTTGCTTTAAAAAAATATATAATGTTTGGGCGTTCAAAGTAATTTTCTTGCAAAAAAAAATAATTTTTTCATGTAAACAAAAAGTGTCAGAAAGGGCTTTGTCTTCAAGTGGTTAGAAGAGTGGGTGATGTGTGACATAAGCTTCTAAATGTTGTGCATAAAATGCCAGGACAGTTCAAAACCCCCCCAATGACCCCATTTTGGAAAGTAGACACCCCAAGCTATTTGCTGAGAGGCATGTCGAGTCCATGGAATATTTTATATTTTGACACAAGTTGCGGGAAAGAGACAAATCTTCTTTTTTTTTTGCACAAAGTTGTCACTAAATGATATATTGCTCAAACATGCCATGGGAATATGTGAAATTACACCCCAAAATACATTCTGTTGCTTCTCCTGAGTATGGGAATACCACATGTGTGGGACTTTTTGGGAGCCTAGCCGCGTACGGGACCCCGAAAACCAAGCACCGCCTTCAGGCTTTCTAAACTCTTCACTGCCTATCGCAGTTTCAGAGGCCATGGAATGTCCAGGTGGCACAAAACCCCCCCAAATGACCCCATTTTGGAAAGTAGACACCCCAAGCTATTTGCTGAGAGGTATAGTGAGTATTTTGCAGACCTCACTTTTTGTCACAAAGGTTTGAAAATTGAAAAAAGAAAAAAAAAATGTTTTTCTTGTCTTCATTTTCAAAAACAAATGAGAGCTGAAAAATACTCACCATGCCTCTCAGCAAATAGCTTGGGGTGTCTACTTTCCAAAATGGGGTCATTTGGGGGGGGGGGTTGTACTGCCCTGCCATTTTAGCACCTCAAGAAATTACATAGGCAGTCATAAACTAAAAGCTGTGTAAATTCCAGAAAATGTACCCTAGTTTGTAGACGCTATAACTTTTGCGCAAACCAATAAATATACGCTTATTGACATTTTTTTTACCAAAGACATGTGGCCGAATACATTTTGGCCTAAATGTATGACTAAAATTGAGCTTATTGGATTTTTTTTATAACAAACAGTAGAAAATATCATTTTTTTTCAAAATTTTTGGTCTTTTTCCGTTTATAGCGCAAAAAATAAAAACGGCAGAGGTGATCAAATACCATCAAAAGAAAGCTCTATTTGTGGGAAGAAAAGGACGCAAATTTCGTTTGGGTACAGCATTGCATGACCGCGCAATTAGCAGTTAAAGCGACGCAGTGCCAAATTGGAAAAAGTCCTCTGGTCCTTAGGCAGCATAATGGTCCGGGGCTGAAGTGGTTAATCTTCACACCTGTTATATGCATTGTGTTATATATTGCAAGTATATTTTTATTCTTTATTTACATATTGTTTGTGCCTGGTATCTGGGTTTTAGTCCATAGCTGCTGTTTTGTTTTAGTTTCCAAGCGTGGATATAATTTTTTACATTTATAAGTACAACTTGAAAATGGAGGTTTACAACCTCTTTAAAGTCTGGCCGACTTTGAAAAGGTTCCTGCACTACTTTGATGTGAATTTCTTGCAACTTGAGTGCCGGAGAGTGTAAAGTCGCATTCAAAATTGCACAACTTTGGAGTTGCACTAGTATGAACTGAGCCTCAGAGGAAAAAAAATGAGGTATTCTATGTTGTGGCTATTGGCACCTAGGCCAGGATGATGTCCTCGATCTCCAGTATAGAGTGCTCCAGATCTCGCTAAGTTTCTCCCAGCACTGTGCTGAAGGGTCTTCTTGTGAGATTTGGAGCACTCACTATTTCCTGGTGATGTTGTTGGCGCTGATGACACCCCCTGCACCACAGAAGCTGAACGAGAAGGGAGCATAAAATCTACTTTTTTATTTATTTTTATTTTTTTGGGAGATTTTGCATTGAATGGGCAGAGTGACTGTGTATATGCAGTACAGTATATATACAGTGTATAGATAATCCAGCCTGTTTTTAGTTTTGGATAGAAAAGGTTTTTGTCTGTCTTTAACCACTTCAGCCCCGGAAGGATTTACCCCCTTCCTGACCAGAGCACTTTTTACAATTTGGCACTGCGTCGCTTTAACTGCTAATTGCGCGGTCATGCAATGCTGTACCCAAACGAAATTTGCGTCCTTTTCTTCCCACAAATAGAGCTTTCTTTTGATGGTATTTGATCACCTCTGCCGTTTTTTATTTTTTGCGCTATAAACGGAAAAAGACCGAAAATTTTGAAAAAATTACGTTTCCTACTTTTTGTTATAAAAAAAATCCAACAAACTCAATTTTAGTCATACATTTAGGCCAAAATGTATTCGGCCACATGTCTTTGGTAAAAAAATGTCAATAAGCGTATATTTATTGGTTTGCGCAAAAGTTATAGCGTCTACAAACAAGGGTACATTTTCTGTAATTTACACAGCTTTTAGTTTGACTGCCTATGTCATTTCTTGAGGTGCTAAAATGGCAGGGCAGTACAAAACCCCCCCAAATGACCCCATTTTGGAAAGTAGACACCCCAAGGAAATTGTTGAGAGGCATGTTGAGCCCATTGAATATTAATTTTTTTTTTCTCCCAAGTGATTGAATAATGACAAAAAAAAAATTACAAAAAGTTGTCATAAATGATATATTGCTCACACAGGCCATGGGCATATGTGGAATTGCACCCCAAAATACATTTAGCTGCTTCTCCTGAGTATGGGGATACCACATGTGTGGGACTTTTTGGGAGCCTAGCCGCGTACGGGACCCCGAAAACCAATCACTGCCTTCAGGATTTCTAAGGGTGAAAATTTTTGATTTCACTCCTCACTACCTATCACAGTTTTGAAGGCCATAAAATGCCCAGATGGCACAAAACCCCCCCAAATGACCCCATTTTGGAAAGTAGGCACCCCAAGCTATTTGCTGAGAGGCATGTTGAGTCCATGGAATATTGTATTTTTTGACACAAGTTGCGGGAAAGTGACAATTTTTTTTTTTTTTTTTTTTGCACAAAGTTGTCACTAAATGATATATTGCTCAAACATGCCATGGGCATATGTGGAATTACACCCCAAAATACATTCTGCTGCTTCTCCTGAGTACGGGGATACCACATGAGTGGCACTTTTGGGTGCCTAGCTTCATACGGGGCCCCAAAATCCAATCACCGCCTTCAGGATTTCTAAGAGCGTTAATTTTTGATTTCACTCCTCACTACGCATCACAGTTTTGAAGGCCATAAAATGCCAAGATAGCACAAAACCCCCCAAAATGACCCCATTTTGGAAAGTAGACACCCCAAGCTATTTGCTGAGAGGCATGGTGAGTATTTTGCAGCTCTCATTTGTTTTTGAAAATGAAGAAAGACAAGAAAAATTTTTTTTTTTTTTCAATTTTCAAAACTTTGTGACAAAAAGTGAGGTCTGCAAAATACTCACTATACTTCTCAGCAAATAGCTTGGGGTGTCTACTTTCCAAAATAGGGTCATTTGGGGGGGGTTGTGCCACCTGGGCATTCCATGGCCTCCGAAACTGTGATAGGCAGTGAAGAGTGAAATCAAAAATTTACGCCCTTAGAAAGCCTGAAGGTGGTGCTTATTTTTCGGGGTCCCGTGCGCGGCTAGGCTCCCAAAAAGTCTCACACATGTGGTATTCCCATACTCAGGAGAAGCAACAGAATGTATTTTGGGGTGTAATTTCACATATGCCCATGGCATGTTTGAGCAATATATCATTTAGTGACAACTTTGTGCAAAAAAAAAAAAAAAAATTTGTCTCTTTCCCGCAACTTGTGTCACTATATAAAATATTCCATGGACTCGACATGCCTCTCAGCAAATAGCTTGGGGTGTTTACTTTCCAAAATGGGGTCATTTGGGGGGTTTTGAACTGTCCTGGCATTTTATGCACAACATTTAGAAGCTTATGTCACACATCACCCACTCTTCTAACCACTTGAAGACAAAGCCCTTTCTGACACTTTTTGTTTACATGAAAACTTTTTTTTTTTTTTTGCAAGAAAATTACTTTGAACCCCCAAATATATTTTTTTTTAAAGCAAATGCCCTACAGATTAAAATGGTGGGTGTTTCATTTTTTTTTTTCACACAGTATTTGCGCAGCGATTTTTCAAACGTATTTTTTGGGGAAAAAACACACTTTTTAAAAATTTTAATGCACTAAAACACACTATATTGCCCAAATGTTTGATGAAATAAAAAAGATGATCTTAGGCCGAGTACATGGATACCAAACATGACATGCTTTAAAATTGCGCACAAACGTGCAGTGGCAACAAAATAAATACATTTCTAAAAGCCTTCAAAAGCCTTTTTCAGGTTACCACTTTAGATTTACAGAGGAGGTCTACTGCTAAAATTACTGCCCTCGATCTGACCTTCGCGGTGATGCCTCACATGCATGGTGCAATTGCTGTTTACATTTGACGCCAGACCGACACTTGCGTTCACCTTAGCGTGAGAGCAGGGGGGGACAGGGGTGCTTTTTTTTTTTTTTTTTTTTTTTTTTTTTTTTTTTTTTTTCCCTTTATTATTTTTTGCTTTTTTATCTTCTTTTTAAACTGTTCCTTTCATTTTTCTTTTTTTTTTTTTTTTTTTTTTTCCATTTTTATTGTTATCCCAGGGAATGTAAATATCCCCTATGATAGCAATAGGTAGCGACAGGTACTCTTCAAAAAAAAAAAAAAAAAAAAAAAAAAAAAAAAAGAGTACCTGTCGCTACCTATTGCTATCATAGGGGATATTTACATTCCCTGGGATAACAATAAAAATGGAAAAAAAAAAAAAATTGGGGTCTATTAGAACCTAGATCTCTCCTCTGCCCTCAAAGCATCTGACCACACCAAGATCGGTGTGATAAAATGCTTTCCCAATTTCCCAATGGCGCTGTTTACATGCGGCGAAATCTAAGTCATGAAATGTTCATAGCTTCCGGTTTCTTAGGCCATAGAGATGTTTGGAGCCACTCTGATCAGCTCTATGGTCAGCTGGCTGACTCACCGGCTGCATTCTCAGGTTCCCTGTTAAGACAGGAGAGCCAGAGAAAAACACGGAAGACGGTGGGGGGTGGGGGGGATTCCCTCCCACTGCTTGTAAAAGCAGTCTAGAGGCTAATTGGCCACTAGAATTGCTTTTACATGAAAGCTGACCGCTGGCTGAAAAGAATGATACCAAGATGATACCTAAACCTGCAGGCATCATTCTGGTATAACCACTCAAAGTCGTGAATTGTGTACCTGAAGACAAAAAAATGGTTAACAATAAAACACAGTAAACGGTAAAGTATAAAAAATTGCATACCTGAAAAGCAAACATGATAAAACATAATAACAATAAAACATTGCAGAATAGAATACAGTAAAAAAGAGCAGAACAATAGAGAGAATAGAGAGAGAACAATGAAACGACAACTATTTTTTTTTTTTTTTTATATATTTTTTTGTGGTTTTTTTTTTTTTTTTGTAACTGTAACTTTTATAACTGTAACCGGTTCCAGGTTCAGGTCTCTCAAAATGCAATGGCATCTTGGGAGACCCTGTGAAAGTGTGCCTAGTTTGTGCAATGCTGTACCCTACGCTAATACTCAACTAGTGAATGGTAGCGTTCAAAACATTCACCAATGCAAAGACCAGGATTGTCAGGACAGGAGGGACAATAATAGCGGGTGTCACGCCTATATCCGCGCTTGCTGCAGACACGACACTAAAGGGGGCTAACAGTAACTGTCCTACCACACTAACTGTCACAAACTGACACCAATGCAGTAATCAGAGAAAAAAAAAACTGCTTGGTGTCAGTGTGACAGGGGATGGGGGGTGGTATGTAATTGGGGGGATCGGGGGGGGGGTCGGGGGTGTAAAGTGTGCCTGGCATATTCTACTGAGTGTGTTGTGTTGTGCACTCACATTGCAGTCCTCTCTCCTCGGCGCCGGAACGGAAAATACCGAGCCACAAGACACAAGCTGACCGCCTCGGGCACCGGGGGGGGGGGGGGGGGGGGGGCGGGAGGCAGATCACGTACAGGTACGTGATTCTGCCTGCCCGTGCCATTCTGCCGACGTACATCGGCGTGAGGCGGTCGGCAAGTGGTTAACGAAACTTTTATTTGCACACAAGGAGTAATATTTTTCTACAGCAGTTCTGCTTTTGTTCTTGATTTCATTGATAATTTTACTGTCAGCTTACTGTTTTTACAGCTTTTTATGTCATAGTTGTTGCAGTTCTTGATATGGTTTTAAATTTACTTTAACCTCCCTAGCGGCAATCCGAGTGTGGCTCCGGGGTCAAATTTCATTACCAAAAGCGGTAACCCCGAGCCACACTCAGGATTCCGTCGCAGGATCCTGCGATGTCTCCCCGCTGTGTGTGAGTCGTGTCATCCGCTAGATTCATCACTGTGTCGGGCTCCGTTCCCTGCGAGCGTCGCGGATCCCGGCGCCAAATTCAAAAAGTGAAAAACACATAATGCAGTACACTGTAATCTTACAGATTGCATTACTGTATCAAATAATTTCACATCCCTTTTGTACCTAATGCTTTGTCCAATGCCCTGCATGCAGTTTTATATTATATATACTGTTCTTTAGGGCTGAAACAACTAATCGATTAATCGTCAACTAATCGATTATGAAATTAATCGATTACTATTTTCATAATCGATTAATCGGCCAGTAGCATAATGGGGTTAAAAAAGCTAAAATTAGCCCTATATAGTACAAAAAGAGCAAATAATCTCTACTGTATATTACTTTCACTGTTGCACAGTAAAAAAAATGAATTTTTTTTTTTTTTAACTCCATTATGTTACTAAATGTCTTAGGCCTGGCTCCCACCCATGTGTTTTTTGGTGCTTTTTTGCAGAAACGCACTACAGTTCATTTAACGTTCACATGTATGCTTTTTTTCAGCTACTGTGTATTTGGAAAGGGTCAAGGACCTTTTTCAATGCAAAACGTTTTTTGGTTCAATATACTTCAATGGAGAAGCTGCAGAAAAGCATGTAATATTACAGTCTAGAATTTTTTTTTTTCTTTAAATAAAAAAAAATGATCTGAGTCTAGATTCAACCTCTGATAGTATATAGAGTATATCTCTTCTGTCTGTTATTCTCAAAGAGGATTAAAGATTTTACTCCCTAACCATATAGTTGTTTATCTATATTTACCCCTGCGTATAAAGATATTTAGGAATAAATTGCCTTTTTTTAAACTTTACATATTAACTAAATTATACACCACACTTTTTTTTAAGGTTATTAACCAATTAATCGATTAATCGAAACAATAATCGGCCAACTAATCGATTATGAAAATAATCGTTAGTTGTAGCCCTACTGTTCTTTCTGCCTGTAAACTGGAGATTGTCCATAGCAACCAAAAAGTGTTCCTTTACGTCAAAAGCGATTTTAGACCAGCTAGAAAACAGCGATAGTAAATTAAATCACTTGCAGAATTGAGCGATAGTGATTTGTGGGGAAATTCGTCATCAGACACTGAAGGTAATGACAGCGACAATTCTGCAACTGAGCAAATTTCAGTGTGTGTTTTTTTTTTTTTTTTTTTATTTGAATACTTTTTAATTATTATTATTATTATTATTATTATTATTATTATTATTATTATTATTATTTATAGTTCTTATAATTTTTATGATTTCATGTTTCAAACTTCATCATACCCAGGATGTCTACTAGACTCATGTTTGGACAGATTTAAGTGAGTTATTACTAAGAATTACAGGCCTAAAATATAAAACGCCAAATTTCCATGCATAACAATGTACCGCTTTCAGCATAAAAAATCTGACATAATCATACCGCCAGGGAGGTTAAAGTGGATCTACAGCCCAAACATTTTTTACCTTGATGCACGCTGCTTTCTAAATTGTCTCTGGTATGTATGTGTTTTTGAGAGTGGTTTGCATTTTTGAGAGTAGTTTTCTGGCAGAAAAAAAAGCTAAACTCTTCTTCTAAAATGATCTATATGAGCTTTTATTTTTTTTCTCTGCCAAAAGAATGCGTGTGTGTGTGTGTGTGTGTGTGTGTGTGTTTTGTATGTCCCAGTGTGCATGGATGCTAACAACCTGCCAGTGTTCTGTCAGATTAGAAAACCTGTCAGATCAGCTAATGGAAGTGACATTCCATCAGCTGACTTGCCAAAATATGTATTGCGCATGTGTTCCACCGCTTGCACATTGCAGCTTCCAACAATCTGACAGGTAGATTGTTGGTAGTGAAGGAGAAGTGGTGGAATGCATGTGCAGTGCGGGGTATACCAAGATGGCCGTTGCCACCTTCTGACTACATACTTTCAAAACAGTCTCACTAGTTTCTAAATACCGTATATAACCATATATGCTCAGACTTGGCAGGTTGTGACAAGATGCCCGCTGCTGCCTTCTGACTGCAGGTGTTCTGTCAGATTCGCATACCTGCTAGCGGTGGTACGCATGCACAATAACTATTTTTGGGAAGTCAGTTGACGGAACGTCACTTCCGTTAGCTGATCTGACAGGTTTGCTAATCTGACAGAACAACAGCAGCAGGGCTGGCTGGTGCTTCTATGCATCCTACATGCACTTCAAGGCTGGAAGCTCATGCACTGGGTCTAAATGCTCAATGTACATGGGACCCAAGACCCCTTGCTGTCTCTCACATTCAGAAGACATGATCTTGCAGAGAGTGAAGTTACACAGCGCAGACTTCGGGAAGTACACTCCCATTGCTCTCCTGCAGTGTGGGAAACTAAACCCTATATTAAAGCGGAGTTCTGCCTAAAAAATAAATAAATAAAAGTCAACAGCTTCAAATACTGCAGCTGCCGACTTAATAATCGGACACTTACCTGTCCCAGGGTCCAGCGATGCGGTGAAACGAAGAACCGCTCATCTCCCCCTCTGCTCGGCGGTGCCGGCATTGTAACTGTGGGTGCCCGGCTGTGACTTCACAGCCGGGCACCCACTGCGCGAGCTGTGCGCCGTGAATGGCGCACAATCATCTTTGACCTGTCACATGTCCCAGATGATTGCCTAGAGGGAGGGGGGGGGGGGCTGATCTCCCTTCCTGTGCCGCGGGAAGTGACGTCAGGAGCCCAGGCGCCGAAGGGGGCAGATTACGAGGGACTCCCTAGCAACAGGCATTAAAGTGGTGTGTAAAAAAAAAAAAAAAAAAAAAAAAAAAAAAATTCTCCAAATATTTATATATTGCTATGCATGTTGGCATGCTATGGTGCCATTCATTCTGAATGATTCCCCAATGCACTCTGTATTGCAGCCCTCCACAACGTATGTACGGACTGACCTGTGTTGTGTGCTGTGTTGCTAAAAATGGTGCATGCAGCTTTTTTTGGTGTGTTAGGTAAGCCATTACACCAACATTACAGCCAGGCTGTTGGCGTTTTGAGAAGGTTGGTCAGCTGTGTCAGCCTTCATATTTCTATAAACAAAGGTTTCCTTTAAGAGACTGAAAAGTCATGATGATCTAGAATCGCAATGTCAACATTGTATGGAGATGTGTAGAGAAGGCAGTTTCCTTTTGTTCATTGTGTTTTATAGTTTAAAAAGAATATTGTATTGTGAGAGCCTTAATTTATGTACAGTATGTGCCAATTCATAACTTCATCCTTGTATTTTATAATGGAGCAGGATTCCAGTAAACCAGAGAAGAAATGCTGTTTAGGTGCATGTAAACCTGTAGGGCTGGTTCACACCGTATCCGCACATACATTCAATGAAATGACTTAGACTGCACGCAAAACGCACTCCATTTGCAATCTGCAGTGGTGGTGAATAGTTAACAACGTTGCAAATACAGTGTGTTTGCCCACACCAGATCTCATGGTAATTTTGTATCGTGCAATCCGGTTACAGTGCACTTTTAGAAGGCAATGCATGCACTACTTTTGGTGGAATTTAGACCGCGCTGAGGTGATAACTCTGTCTAGCTGCTGTCTAATCGAGAAATCTCAACATAAAAGAAAGCAATGAAATGAGACAGTGCTTTAACCAAATGTGTCAAGGTAATCTATCCTAAAAAAGTGTATTTATAATAAAGTGACTCAACACAATACTGTAATCTCTATCAAAACTAGTGATAATAATACTATAGTCTATCGGATTTGATGATGTTAAACGAAATAATTGATGTGATATATGACAGCACCAAAATGTGCTGAAAAAGTGGGTAACCAACCCACATGAAACATCCACTTCAATCTACACAGTATATGTGTCTTTATATAGCTAAAAAAAAAAGTCCACGAAGGTCTCAAAATATTAGTGCCAAAATATATTGTTGGTAAACATATGTAAAAAAAAAGTTCAAAAACGGTTTTCAATCCCACAAGTGTAAGTAGCAGATTCTTCATATCATATATCCTCCACCGCTTATGATCTAAATCCCTCACCAATGTTGGTGGCTGGTAAAAGAAAACGAGCAAACACACTTTTTATTTCGCTTGTGGGACTGAACACAGTTTCTTTTGAACTTCTTTTTATATATATATATATATATATATATATATATATATATATGTTTACCAACAAGATACATTTTTTGGCATTAATATTTTGAGACTTTCATGGAATTTTTTTCTTTTGTTTCTGTTCTTTGGCTATATATAGATACATATAGATTGAAGTGGATATTTCATATGGGTTTGGTTACCCACTTTTTCAGAACATTTTGGTGTGGTCACACATTACATTATATTAACTATTTAGTTTATATTATTATCACCAAATCCGATAGAGGCTACAGTATTATCACTAGTTTTGATGGAGATTACAGTATTGTGTTGGGTCACTTTATATATTTCACATATACACTTTTTTTTTTAGGATAGATTACCTTGACACACATTTGGGTAAAGCGCTGTCTCCATTTATCTCAATTAATCCCCAGTGTTTAATGTGCGCAGTGTGTGTACTCTGCTATGGTATAGAATGGCTTTTTTTTTTTTATTTATTTCAGAGCGACGCTCATGTGAATGCCTGCCTGCCGTTCCCTCTCCTGATCTGACATCTACAGCGGAAGGGGCTAAGAGTCCCTGCTGATCGCAGTTGGGTGGAGAGCGGCAGGCGGTCACGTGAGCGGTGCTCTGAAATAAGGTATAGAACAGCATTTTTTAAAATTAAAGGAGACACGCACACGGAATTGCCTGAAAATTGCAAAGTTATTTTGGCAGCAGGAGGGGAGGAGCGAGACAGCCGATGATGGAGGCACGTAAACTGACCACAGTATCGGGCTCAGCAGCCCGTGGTCAGTGTACAGGGGAAGAGGCAAGATCAGCCAGGTATTGTAGATACAAAGGGCCATACACAGCACAAGCACTGTGCTGTTCATGCTTTAAAGAAACAGGATTTTTTTTTTTTTTTTTTAATAGAACACAACTATTTTGATGGTTTGAACACAGAAATAAAAACCTGTTAATTCTGCAGCAAATATTGTTCTCTGTGCCCTACAGAACACCACCCTCATGGTAGACCTAAAAGGAGGTAGGGCGTTGTCATAGTAAGCTTCAGTATACAGTATTGGGCCTCTTGCACACTGCAGCTTGAAAAAGCTCAGTACGCCCTTTTTTTTTTTTTTTTTTTTTTTTTTTTTTGGTCAGTAATTTGTACCTAATGCGCGCCAATGGGCATTTACATATTGTATAAAACGAGAACGCAAGAATATGTTTTTGTGCAAAAATGTGTGGGTATGCACAAAATTGCACGAATGCATATACACGAAAATTCGTGTAAATACATACAAAAAAAAATCTGAAAAAGTAGAGGCTCAAACAGGAGTGTCATGTGCAAGAAGCCTTACATTTTTGTTCCTGGGTTTAGATATTTGCTATGCAGCCCATTGTCTCACAGGTTATTGTTCAGCACATGCGTACCACAATCTCTATTAATTCATAGAAAGGCCATTACCTGTACCAACAGTCGGAATCTGAGAAGTTGGGTCATAGGGGTGTATCATTGAGATGCTATTAAAGCAGATTTTTTTTTTTAATTGCTAATCTCCAGTAACTCCCTACCAGATAATGGTTCTTTGTGATATAGTTTATACTAAACCCAGGAAGATATGGAGTCAGAGCCCTGCAGATAATTTGCCTTATCACCAGTCACCCTTTTTTGGTGATTACAGAATGGGCCTATAATTCTATAGATTATAGAATTTATATAATGCCTGTACTTTTACCACGTGTATTTCCTCCAGGGGGTCCTGTTGGTGAAATATGTGAGGGCTGTGTGACCGCCTGCTAACACTGCCTATACTAGACCAACCCATCAGAAGGCATGCATATGGTGAGAATATTTATACTTTGCAGACACTTCTAACCAACCCATGTACCTGAAAAGTTGACATGCAATACTTTTGGCTTTTTTATATATACGTGGTACCTTTTTAAAGTCCTCTACTTCTATACTACTTTTTTCGACCTGTCTATACTGGAGATTCTGTGTGGTTATTTTTCTTATTGTTTGATGATAGAGACAGAGAAATGAATGCAACCAATTTACCCTAAAATATGTTAATATCCAATGATTTCTTCTCTTCTTTCATTCACCCATATGAACATTGGCGCATTTTACACCCGCTAGCATTATAAGTAGAACAAGGCTGCATGTGTGTGCCTTGGATTTGAACATTGTGTTATTTGTGTTTACATGGTGGTAAGGATATATATGGGTAAGAATTGTTTGGCCTATAGCCCTATTATCAATATGATGCCTAGCAATCTGATTTAAAGATCATTGCCATTTAAAATTACATGTACCTATTGTGCTGCTCATGTACTGGATAATAAACAGTTTGAGAGCAAATTGTGACGATTGTCCAGTGGCATACAGATCCTTTCTGTGAAATACTGATGGATATGAATGTCTATGGTTATTATCCAAACCAATATCGCCATTATAGACACTTTACTCTATACACACGTAGAAATTGGTGCGTATTTGATGATAGATGTATGTGAATTCTTAGGGGTCATTGGGCAGCGTTGCATATTCTGTCATTTTGTGACACATTTCTGACCCAAATATTTACTTGTGTGGTTTGGTTCTATGTCTATTTAGTCATCTTGTCTAATAAGGGATATAACTGTACTTATTTTTTCGTTGGATCCTAGAGCGAAATGTTGTGCTGACTTTATGGGGTCTATTTATAAAACAAATTTGCATAGCCATTCACCCAGTGACTCTGCAGGATTATTCGTTCTGTGCAAATTGGACAAAAACAAAGGTTTAGTCTATATTCTCTTCTGAATGAATGTTATTTGCAGTCTTAAAATGCTGCATTATGGCCACTATATGGAGCAGAGCAGCATAGGCAATACAAACACCTTTTGTAGCAAGAGGTTCAATGGAACAATTCTAGAGAATGCAAGAAGGAATTAACCAATAACCAATGGTTTAGTGCTAGTTCACACCAGATGCAGTTACGTGCGCTTTTTTTTTTCTACACAAAATGCATGCACAGTGTTTTCTATGTATTCCAAGGGCTCTAGTTCACACCATGCAGTCGGTTTCCGGTCAGTTTCTGCACCAGAAACTGACTGCATGGTGTGAACTAGAGCCATTGGAAAACTCTGTGCATGCATTTTTCGTGCAGAAAAAAAGCGCACAGAACTGCATCTTGTGCGAACTGGCCCTATTTTCTAATTCCCTCTAGCTGTCTCTAGAGTTGTCAGATTGTATCTCTTGCTACAAAGTATATTTATATTTCCTCTATAAAGTTTTCTGCTTTGCACCAACCATATCCAATAATCAGATGCAACTTTATTCAATAATGAAAAGTGAGCTGTACATATGAGTTCAGTTTCTATTTTTTGATAATCTGTTATATGACTCTGAACATCGGTAATGGGTTATCGGAAAGAAGTGGGTGCCTTGCTTAATATGTGTCCTCCTTCTTCTTTTTTTTTTTTTTTTTTGTCCTATTCCTATTTTAAATCAACGTAATTTATGAAAATGCACGTATGCCAGTAATGATGATTTGGCCTAAGTACTGCTGTCATATGGAATTGTGAAAAAAAAAAAAAGTGCACAGGAAAGTGCATTCCCACTACGCAAAGTTTGAATGGGGCCTTAGTTGTATGCTTTCTATAGCATTCATTTTGGGTTTGACAATCCCATTTAAAGCTCCTCTCTAGGCTAAAATATGATTTTATCTCTTCATGCACTATTTATTTTTATATTTGTCTGGAGTTTGATTTAACAGCCTATAATGTGAAACGCAGGCACAACGGCAAGTATGGAAGTATCAATACTTGCCATCAGCATCAGGCTTTTATCTCCATAACTTCACGAGAGAGAACCCCACAAATAGAAGAGCGATTATTGTACATGAACAACACCAAAGCAGGCCAAGCACATTGGGGGGAATTCAATAAAGCATTTGACTATTTTCTGATGGTATTTTCTATTATAACTACATGTGCCTAATTCAGGCAAGCATTTGTTTCAGAAACTGTACCAATGTGTGTGCCAAATTTTTATAGTTCTTATTACTACCACATTAGGAACCTGATGCTACGGCGGTGACAGAATCTTAAGTCTGGTACGCATGAATGGGGGAAAAAAAAACCTGAGGAGGTCCTGTACTAACGGTGCAATGTTGATACAACGATCTTCCCGCTGAACTAATGTCTGCTGACCGGGGGACCCCAATGCCAGAACACACCGGTCAGCGCTCAGTCATTGGCAGAGAGTGCTGATTGAATGTCGATCCCCAGCGTGCTCGTTCCACAGAAGCCAGTCATAAGATCTGCTTCTGTCAACCAAGGATCTGTACACACGAGCTGAAAGTCGCCCAGTATTGGCTGAGCTCGCCCACTATTCAGCCCGTTGCTTTAAGGAATTGCAGTCAGTGAACTGATTAGGAAATTGATGGTAAATAGGAGCAGCCGGTGTTCTGTCGATAGGTGCCCTGCTTAGTAAAGTGCCCACCCATGCGCAGAACGGATGGGCACTCCAGCCGATTTTCCAGATCAGCTGGCGTGATGTCACAATAGCGCATGCGCACACTGTAGAGGCTTTTTTCGACGGGAGATACCATTTGACAGGCACAATTGAAAGCAATGCAAAGAGAGGGGGGGGGCACCATAGTTGTCAGATTGAGCCTCGCTGTTGCAGAGCGGGTTGTGGGTGTGTTTTAGGGCGGGTCTTGTCTGTGTTGCAATCCACCCTTAGACACAGACAAAACCTGCCGTTCAACACATCAAACCCGCCCTGCAACACAGACAAAACCGGACCTTGAGCACACTCTAAACCCACACTGCAACAGCGAGGCACAATATGACAAATGTGGTGTCCCTCCACTGTATGCATAATGTTCAGTTGTGGCCGTCAAATGTTATCTCCCATAGGGAAAAAAAGCCTCCCATGGCGTGTACATGCACTATGGTCACGTCATGCCAGCTGATTGGGAAATCAGCTGGAGTGCCCTTCTGTTCTGCACTTACGTGGGCACTTTTCGACAGAACACTGGCTCTATTCAGCTGTTGGCTAGGAGATTTCCTGACCAAAAATTAAATGGGGGGGGGGGTGACCAGGAAGTGTCATTACACAAATATGATAATTCCCATATGTGAGAGATAACTTCACAGCAGAGGCATACATGATGGGGGAACAAGTCCCTATGGCTGCAACACCTGATGGGGAACTGAGAGATTGCTTCCTAATCAGGTCCACATTACTTCTGCTTGAGAGCTGCTAGCAGTGGGCAGATTTGAAAGCAGCCATTGGACTGAATATCAGCTATAGATCCACTGACTGGGAATTTTAATTCCTCAGTTCCCCATCAATTACAAGAATGGGGCGCGGACACAAGCACCATCACTTCCAATACTATGCCCTGACAGAATTTTCATCCACGGCACTTTTTATGAACCCCCCGATTGTGTGATCAGAAAAAAAAAATGGCTCCCCTTTCAGAGGGGTTCACCGTGTGGTTACATTGCATGTTTATTGGAGGAGCACAAAATGTACGGCAGAATCAACCATAAACGCAAGACAACACTGTTATAATAATCTGTACAGAAGTGATATTCCAGATCTTATAAAAATGCGTCACCAACATGTGTCATGTACAAAAACAATGCCCTTGTAAAATATAGGCTGTGCTTGTGGTTAAGGCCACAGACTCCGAAACTCAGGCTGTAGATTGATGCATTCTAGAAATACTGAATAACTTTTCATTTGTGAACATTGAACTTTTATCTACACCTTGGCAAAATTTATGCGCTACGCTTACACTGTTCAGCATGTTCCTGGAAGGGGTTTATGAAATTTAATTAAAACTCACAAGCTGTGTATTTGCAGCTGCACCTAACTGAATCTTGTCAGTTTGTGATAAAAAAAAAAAGCAGAATCAGCAGTATTTCCCAGGAAAACCACTGTAGGCAGCAGTGAGTGAATGGAGACTCGGTACTCACAAAGGCTTGTATCATGCTGGATGTGCTGCATGCCATTGAGGGTTTTTTTAAAAAAAAATTTATGGTCTGGGTTAATTAACCCCCCCCCCCCCCCCCAATCATAATGTTGTTTCTTTGCCAAGGGAATCTGAAATGATCATGCTAATAATCTGAAAGTAATGTAACTAATTCTAAGTTAGTTTAAAGGATAAAAAACTCAGGGGCAAAACTGTACTATAAGTGCTGTGCAAACTGTTGGCGCTATATAAATCCTGTAAAATATTAATAATAATACTGCAGCTTGCATTCCTTAGCTGTGGTGGCTGCATTCATTTTTTGTTTTTTTTCCAAGAACGTTTTCAGCAAATACAGAAAATACCTGCCTACTTTGAAAAAGAAATGCAATGTCCTTGTTGCTTTATGTGAGAAGATCTTCTTCCTAGCTATCTTCTGTAAACTTCCAATTTGGCCCCCCCTCCTCCATGTAATGGAATGAACAGATATAGATATTGGATATGCTGTAGTCCATATCTGGAGAGCTGCCTGCGGTGACAGCCATGGCTCTCCATATAAACAGTAGTAGAGTGATGTAGCCACCCAGGATGTGGCATTTTTAGGACAACCAGGTGAAAATAAAGCAAAGAAAACAAATGCAGCTAGGACTAGTAAACTGCAATATATTACAAAAAATTGATCCCGATTAATGGTGAAACACTCAAAATAGTTGGCACCACATCCCTAAAGGAGTAAAAGTGGGGAGAAGCGAGGGATTTTAATGGTGCAGAAGAATCCACAAAAAAGGAATGATAAATAAAAATATAATTTTTAATATACATTCAAGGTTAAAAGACATATAAAAAACAAATATTTTACAGGTATCTCAGTGTTTTTACAATTACGGTTGTCACACAAAGAGCAGATATATTTCAGATGATATGGCCGCACACTAGCCCGTCATGTTTCGCTGAATTGCTTCCTCAAGGGATGTGCAGGCCGAGAATTAATATCATCAAACACTCTACAATTCTGGAGATAGAGACATAGAAATATAAGCAACAAATAAAGAATACATATTAATAATACTTGCAAAATGAGAAGGAGAGCACAGTGTTTATTGGACATAGCACAAAAAATATTACATTTTGGGGTTAGATACATTTGTGTATAACTTGTGCCAGAGGACAGAATATCACAGGTCAACAAGCCTAAATGAGGTATAACTTTAGCTATTCAGTAGACTTCATGAATCCACTCAGTGGGTCTAGTTCTGTGTTTGAAGTATTTGTCCCACATCCTCTGTCTAGTTTAAAGTTTCACTGCAGGTTTAGAGCTGGTCAGAGGTTACTTGGGACAGTAGTAATCCATTGAGAAGATTTAGTCTGCATTGGTACGGGCATTTAGTGATATTGCGAATTGCACTTTGTGTGCATCCAGACATCACCCAGGTAATCGCTGGCTGCGTGAATAGTCACAAATAGCTGTGGACTCCTCCTGTGCTCAAAGCTGGGTACACGCTATAAGAAGATCAGAAGAAGGCACGATCATAAGATTTTTGTATAGAGTGTGTGTGTGTGTGTGTATACACCACTTTCAACATCCAATTTAGACTTTCCAAACATATTTCTGAAGGAACAAACTCTAATTTTTCTTCTTGTATGTGAACAGAGCTAACAGTTTTCATTTAATGTGTTCTGTTTGTTCTGTTTTTGTACAACAAAAATCACATACGAAAGACTGCGCATGATCAGAAACAATCGGCAAAAAGCCTTTGTCCGAGAAATTTCATACATTTAGTTCCATCCACTTGCTGTGAAACATCGAGGAAAACTGAGATGATCGTTTGCCCAATTTTCTTAGTGTGTGTACCCAGCTTTAGAGGCCAGTACACTATATGCTTCATTTGTTATCTTTTTTCGGAACTAGCAAAGTTTTCAAAGTATAAGGCAACAAGACCAAGCCTTGTATGAGACAGTTGTGGTGATGCTGCTGACAGTTATAGCGAGCATACTTTTTCCTGTACATTGTTACTATAGATGGTTTTTGTAATTCACGTCCTGTAATAATGTAGCAAAGTAATAATGCATGTTGTCTGCTCAGATATGTTTATGACAGTAAAAGCATTTTTGCAAATCTAAGTTACTTCCCTGTGTCAGTCTACCTAGCTATTTTATTGGTTTGGTGTCTATAAAAAGGCATTTACTGGCTTCTATGGAACGTCATCCTTTTCCATAAATTCAACAGTGCTTAATGGCTTTCACTTTGCTGGTAAAGTCAGTCTTTTGTTTATCTTGGTGCTTCTTTATATAGAATGCTCCCAGTGCTGTCTGGCTGTGGCCATCAGAGGTCTTTCATGTCAGTACTATCGGAAAACAGAGAAGACTTTTTTTAAAGTAAGCTATCCTTGAGTTATTGTAAATAGTGCTTGGATGATGTAGCTGCAGGCACCTAGATGTACAGAGGATTGCAAGTTGATACAAAGACAGGTTGAGGTACTTTTTAATAATGCACTTAAAATACATTTCACTGGAAACTAGCAAGAGCCATTGTGGATTTTTGGCTTTTCTGACGTTCTCATTTACATACTTATTCAGAGTCATTGACTTCAAGTGTTGAGGCCAGTTGCTCAGTTTGGCAACCAAGATTTTATATATATACACACACACACACACACACACACACACACACACACAGGCAGTGACAGCCCTTGTATCTCTGTAACTGTAACCACTGTAAGTGTCAGTTCACACAGGGGCGACTTGTCAGGTGACTTAGCTGCCTGACAAGTCGCGCTCTGTTCTGTACTATGGAACCGTTCTAATAGGAGAGACTCAAGTCGCTCCGACTTAGAAAAAAGGTTCCTGTACTACTTTGGGTTGAAGTCATTTTGCAAGCCGCCACTGAAGTCGTGTGCAGATTGCCTTGCATAGTCGCGCTGTAAGTCGAGTTGCCCCTGTGTGAACCGGCTGTCACGACTACATCTGCTTTAACCTGTCACATTGATGAAGTAAAGCACCAACTTACAGCAATAATTCATATTCATGGGTGCAGGTGTGTAAAGAATGGACAGTGATATATCGGGCCTGAATACTGTTTTTGTTGCTGTACTTGGCTAATAAATTTGTACACCTTCCGCACCGCACATTTACTACAGCAGGGTGGCCTGGCTGTGCCAAATGACCTACCTGTACATTGTTGTTTCTTCTGGGTCTGGGGTGTACGCATGCCGCCAGCGACCCACTCCCGCTGTGATTGGACACAGCGGGAGCCAATAAATGGGTCCGGCGGACGCGATGTCCGCCGGGATCCGTTTGACAGAGGCAGAATGATGGTCTGCCTATGTAAACAAGGCAGACTGCCGTTCTGTCAGAGAAGAAGATGGAGATCTTGTGTTTCTGCTAAGCAGGAACCTATATCTCTCTTCCTCCAGTTAAGCCATTCCCCACAGAGTTAGAAAGCACCCCCTAAGGGCACACTAAGACCCCTTTCACACTGATGTGCTTTTCGGGTGCTTTCAAGCTAAAAAAAAGCGCCTGAAAAGCTCACGAAAACCTATTTCCTATTAAAATCAATCAATGCTTTCACAATGGGGCAGTGCGCTGGCAGAGCGGTGAAAAAAACGCCCCTCTCCATTGAAATTAATGGAAAGCTCAAAAGCGCTCAGTGTTTTACTGGCAGTTTAGAAGCGCCTCAGTGTGAAAGGGGCCTTAACCTTTGCCCCTGATGTTAACCCCTTCCCTGCCAGTGTCAGTACAGTGAGTGCATTTTTTTAAGCACTGATTACTGTATTCGTGTCACTGGTCCCCAGAAGAGTGTCACTTAGTGTCTGATTTGTCTGTCGCAGTCCTGCTAAAAATTGCTGATCGCCGCCATTACTAGTAAAAATAAAAATGCCATAAAATTATCCCATAGTTTGTAGACACTAACTTTTGCACAAACCAATCAATATACACTTATTGGGATTATTTTTTTATACCAAAAACATGTAGCAGAATACATATTGGCCTAAATGTATTTTATATATGTTTATCCTTATTGGATATGTTTTATAGCGGAAAGTAAAAAATATTGTTGTTTTTTTTTTCTCAAAATTGTCGGCCTTTTATGTTTTAGCGCAAAAAATAAAAGCTGCAGAGGTGATAATGCCACCAAAAGAAAGCTCTATTTGTGGGAAATATTGTTTGGGTACAGCGTTGCACGACCACACAATTGTCAGTTCCCTGTTGCCGACCAGCTACCGTCGTTATTCGGCGATGGGTTGGCACGGCTGCGCTTGCCGCCGTAGGTGTATGCCGGCCGCTTTAGTTGCTGTGGGAGGCGCGCCGCCGGCTGTGATGTCCACCGGCTATCTATCTATCTATCTATCTATCTATCTATCTATCTATCTATCTATCTATCTATCTATCTATCCTTGCATGTCATGACTCTCTCCTCTCTGGGAGTGTCTGTTACTCTGTGCTGATGGGAATTTTTATTTTTTCATTTGCTGTGTGGACAGCAGACCTGTTGATGATCTGTCACAGCACATTAATGCTATAGCAGCAGACAGTCCTTCTGTGCTATACTCTGGCATCAAAAATGGTCATATATAATTTGCATTACAATATTGAGCTCCTAAGCACACTATATTATTGCTGTGATTTTTAGGATTAATTTTGTTTGCATAGACTTCAGTAAAGTGTAATTCTGCTGAGCTCATCTGTTTCTCCATTTTAATACGGTTACTGGCCACCAATCTGTGGAAGATTGCCAGAAAGAGAGAAGCTTTTTTTTTTTATAATGAGGCCGGGAAAACAATGGACTGTGAACTGATTTAAAAGATGACTCTACTCTTCTATGCATGTCATTTACACTTTGTTCATTTTAAAGCTCATCTGCTGCCAACAAATGATGGAGGCTGCCACTTGGATGTACCATATATTAGGCCAACTATAGACATACGAAATGTAGATGGAAGATAATTTTTTAATCAAAAATCTTTCCATAAACGTACAGGATGATTTTGGTGGTTTATGCGGACACCCATTGTAACACCTTTCTTGGGCAGTCATGTCAAACTTGTAGGCGCCTTCCCTATGGCCTGATAGATCTCCCCTGGGAAACCTGTCTGTTAAATAAAGCTGGTGGTTGGCAGCAGGAATTGGTGTTTTTTTGTGATCGGGTTTGTGTATATTTTCTTTAGTGCTTGCACACTGAGGCGTTAGGGGCGTCAGCGGTAAAGCGCTGCTATTTTTAGCGGCGCTATTCAGCCACTAGCGGTGCGCTTTTAACCCCTGCTAGCGCCTGAAAAAGGGTTAAAAGCGCCGCTGCAGCAGCGCTTGATTTCAATGGGCTGGGGCGCTTTAGGAGCGGTGCTTTTGAACCTTCCTCTACCCAGTGATGTGTGGAATGTTCTTCTATCACTTAGTTTGTTTGAAAATAATATTAAAATCTGCTCCATGTTTTTGAAAAACCCTGTATTAAAGGATAAGTTCACCTTTTAGAATATGTTGCACCTGTATTTAGGGACATTGCAAACACATTCTACTGATCACAGGCTGATGTTTTTAACATATGTGAATTTTTTATTTTATTTTAACATAAATGTGAACTTGGCCTGTAAAATATAAAGGGGTGTGTGTGTGTGTGTGTCCCCAGAACAGCGATTAGAGGGGAAAGCTTCAATGAGGGCACTAGTTCTGGTGACTACCAGGCATTTCCTATCACTTTGTGTTTTGGCTATTGTACAGGAAGTGGAGGAAAATCTCCCTAATGGGGACACAAAAGGCAAAAAAACTGATGGCAGTTATAACCATCCTTTTTTTTTATTCTATCCAAAACGGGGGGGGGGGGGTTGAAAGCGCAGTAGGTTTTGCCTTCAGTTCTACTTTAAGAAGATAGATGGGGCATAGCACCATTTTACAATTGTTAAGCATCTTGTGTCACACACAATAAAAGGACTCTTGTATTGGAATTTTTTTCCTTCTGCTTGTTTTTTATAGCCTCTCGTTTCTACTGTGACTTTACTGCACAGTTTTCCAGTATGAATCTTTTTTCTGGATTGGAAATTGTGCCCTCTACATGTACAGCAATCCTGTCCTGAGGCTGTAATTATACTCTATAGAAGACTATCCCAGAATACGGATAAGCTTTTATTCACCTTAAGTGGCCAGTAAAGCATTGTGTGCAAACACTAATGGCCCAGAGCACAACATAATGCATCAATATAGAGGCTAAGTATAGGCGCAGGCTTCCTCTTATGGGACACTGTAGTAAAAACTTAGCGTGACTTAAATTCAGATTTATTTTTCTATACTAAGAAATATATATATATATATATATATATATATATATATATATATATATATATATATATATATATATATATATATATATATATATATATATATATATATATATATAATATATTATATTATATTATATTATAATATAATATAATATAATATAATATAATATAATATAATATAATATAATTTTTTTTTTTTTTTTTCCTTCTCTTTTTAAATGCTTAAAGTAAAGCTCCACCCAATAGGGGATGCTACGCTTATTCGACTCCTCCCCCCCTCCTTTGCCACATTTGCGGGGGAGTGGGTACCTGGTTTTGACAGATACCCGCTCCCACTTCTGGATGACCTTGCCGTGGCAAACTCATTTGGAAGTTTGGCCCCCCTCTTCCTTCCCCCGCCGCCGGGCCATTCACAAAGCGCATCGTGCTTAGTGCATGTGCAGTAGGGAACAGGCGGCTTCACTGCTGCTTTCCCTTACCCAAGATAGCGGCGGCAGCACCTGAGAGCCAATTTGAAAAATTGGCTCAGGTGAGAACACTGCTGGATTCATGGACAGGTAAGTGTCCTAATAAAAGTCAGCAACTACAGTATTTGTAGCTGCTGACTCCTAATCTTTTCTGAAGGAGCCCGGAGCGCTGCTTTAATGAGATGGATGCAGCATCTGTCCCCCATTGTCTCTAAGACTGAGAACTGAGCTATCAAAGACTGGTGATCGCTCAGTTCTCAGTGCTCTGAGAGCAGAGAACTGGTGACTGTCAGTGCTCAATTCTCAGCGGCGGTGCCGGTCCAGGCAACTGGGTGGATCCTGCCCATATGGTTGCAAACTTTCCCCAGACTGGACTGGCTCTGTGACGTCAGCTAACAGTGGGCTTTGGCTGTACTTCTCCTTTTAAATAGGTGAGGGTGTTCACACCAAGCTCTTTGATCCATTGATCAACACAGTTCTGTGCAAAAAAGTTGCCCTGCACTGCAGTACACATCCATTGGCAAGTTGCTTTGAAGTGCCATTCAAAATGTGTAACACCAAATCGCACCAGCACATCACGTTTAAAGCAGGGCTCCACCCAAAAGGAGAAGTTCCCCTTTAAGCAGCCCTTTCCCCCATGCCACATTTTGCCATGTAATTTTTTTTTGGGGGGGGGGGGGGGGGGTGCAGTGGACACTTGTCTGTGAAGCCGCAAGCTGTCACAGCCGGGTGCCCACACTTGTAATGGCAGAGAGAGGAGAGAGAACCGAGTGTTCTGGTGGCCACATCACTGGACCGTGGGACAGGTCAGTGTGTGTTTATTAAAAGTCAGCAGCTACACTTTTTGTAGCTGCTGACTTTTAATAAGCACAAAACGACTGGAAGTCCTGCTTTAATGTGCATGGGCAACTTTTGTGAACGAGACCATATCCACCAATTAGATATCAACGTCTGATGGCCCTACAAAATGTCTTCCTTTTTCTTTCCTATGTCATGCTCAAAATTGTTTAGAGCGCTGGCTTTAAGGTCTCTTTACATTTTGGTTACCCTTAATTTCCAATTACTGTATAGCGATGGGACACATGGGAGCTAGCCTGCCTCTTCTAACACTGCAAAGTGGTGCCAAAACTGAACACACAATGGCTCAGCATCCCGGACACCTCAGATACCAGATGATAATGTATTCAGGCAGTGTTGAGTGCCTCACTTGTACTGCTGTAAACAGTTTAGTACCATTATGCTACCAACAAGTTTGGTTTAAGTTAGGTGGCCCCAAATTTATTCAGAAAGGATTTATTGAGCAACCTATTGTGAGGGTCCTCAAATATCAGCATGCTGAGAATTTGGGTGGAGCCCCGAAACACTGCATTTTGGGGCCATAAATATTGAGTAGCTGTATACGAGATTGAGGCACTCCTGATAACTTTTTTTTCCCCTGATCAAAATAAAATTCGCTGGGCAAAGTACGTCTTTTGAAAATATGTTCACTACTAAACAATGGCATGTTTCAAAATGAAGATTTGACTTACTGGTGCTGACTAATTGCATCAGCAAAGTGTTTTGGCATGAATCAGAGTATGGAATTTTTGTCCTGGCTGGAATGTGTTGCCACTCTGAAACAATCAGAATCCAAATTACAAGTGGGCCAGTCTTTTTTTGTCTAAAGTTGATCACAAAAAAATTTTTTCCCCTAATTTTGTTACCTTTTTAAGTATAGAAAACGTTTGCATTGTAGGCTGTGCAGTAATGGTATAGTATGGCCGCGCTCTATTATACATGTAGGTACTTTAAAAAGGTATTTTTTTTTATTCTGCTGTGATGCTTGCTAGCTCTGCTGGCAAAACTTTGTTTTATTTATTTTTTTTATTGCTTCTATGTTGGATTCCCCCCTGCATTCCCAGTATGAGCCTCCCCACCTCTGCCTGTTCCCAGCATGGGCCTGCCCACCTCTGCCTGTACCCAGCATGGGCCTCCCCACCTCTGCCTGTACCCAGCATGGGCCTCCCCACCTCTGCCTGTACCCAGCATGGGCCTCCCCACCTCTGCCTGTACCCAGCATGGGCCTCCCCACCTCTGCCTGTACCCAGCATGGGCCTCCCCACCTCTGCCTGTACCCAGCATGGGCCTCCCCACCTCTGCCTGTACCCAGCATGGGCCTCCCCACCTCTGCCTGTACCCAGCATGGGCCTCCCCACCTCTGCCTGTACCCAGCATGGGCCTCCCCACCTCTGCCTGTACCCAGCATGGGCCTCCCCACCTCTGCCTGTTCCCAGCATGGGCCTCCCCACCTCTGCCTGTTCCCAGCATGGGCCTCCCCACCTCTGCCTGTTCCCAGCATGGGCCTCCCCACCTCTGCCTGTTCCCAGCATGGGCCTCCCCACCTCTGCCTGTTCCCAGCATGGGCCTCCCCACCTCTGCCTGTTCCCAGCATGGGCCTCCCCACCTCCCTAGACAAATGTATGCCGGACAATTTAAAATTGTGTTATCCCCTTGAAAACATTTTCTCCACCTATATTTTTATCTGTCCCTTAAGGTCTTTATTGTGGCCTGTGCCCCCCGTTGGGGTGATTCACTCACTCTTTCTAACTGATCATCAATAGGAATAAAATTGAGGGTAAATCCCAACTTTTTTTTAATTTGCCGCCAGAACCGAAATGGAGGAAATGGGGACACTTCTTACTGTGACAACTGTCTAAGGGCCAGTTCACTGGCAATCACACAGGAATGCTTTGCGCGTGCTTTTATGATTCACATGCGGTTCAGTGCAGTTCGATTTCAGCTCATTCATTTTGAATTTGGCTCAAACCACACTGCAACACCAAAAGCAGATCACATGTGATCCGATGCAGGCAAACGCGCTGCGTTTGCGACTTGCATTTGGGGTGGTATTAACATTGACCCCTTCTGCAGATTACAACTGCAATGCAATTTTGAATGTGGTGCAGGAAACGTGCATGAAATGCAGGTCGGGCCCTAAGAGGGTATATCTGTCACCTTGTAAAGATTTCCTCTTTCCTGGTGAGTCTACTGGACAAGTGGGGGTGGGGGGGGGGGGGTGAGGGGAATCTCCCTAATGAGACAGATGGCAAAAAACTGACAGCGGTTTTAACCCTCCCGTACTATATCCAACATTAACAAAAAGTTGTGGCTTTATATATGCCTTAAGACCAAAGTGTATATTGCTGTCTGTGTCCCTGCTTGGGAGTCTCTCCCCTTTTTTTGTTCTGCTGACCATCGTTTTCCAAACAGTGAAAGAGGGGAAATCCCAAAATGTTGTCACTAGAGAAAATAACAAATGGGGTTAAAAGTTGCAGAACTGTGTAACGCACCCCACAACGTTGTGTGTAGGGCTGCAACTAACGATTAGTTTCATAATCGATTAGTTGGCCGATTTATTGTTTCGATTAATCGGTTAATAACCTTAAAAAGAAGTGTGGTGTATAATTTAATTTAATATGTAAAGTTTAAAAAAAGGCAATTTATTCCTAAATATCTTTATATGCAGGGGTAAATATAAATAACCAACTATATGTTTAGGGAGTAAAATCTTTAATCCTCTCTGAGAATAACAGACAGAAGAGATATACTCTATATACTATTAGAGGTTGAATCTGGTAAATATCAGACTCAGATCAAATTTTTTTATTTAAAGAAAAAAAAAATTCTAGACAGTTTTGCAGATTTTCAAACAGAACTGTAATATTACATGCTTTTCTGCAGCTTCTCCATTGAAGTATATTGAACCAAAAAAGCAACGTTTTGCATTGAAAAAGGTCCTTGACCCTTTCCAAATACACAGCAGCTGAAAAAAGCATAGATGTGAACGTTAAATGAACTGTAGTGCATTTCTGCAAAAAGCACCAAAAAACACATGGGTGGGAACCAGGCCTAAGACATTTAGTAACATAATGGAGTTAAAATAAAAAATTAGCCCTTCGCTTTTTTTTTTTTTTTGTTTGTTTGTTTTTTTTACTGTGCAACAGTGAAAGTAATATTTACAGTAGAGATTATTTGCTCTTTTTGTACTATGTAGGGCTAATTTTAGCTTTTTTTAACCCCATTATGTTACTGGCCAATTAATTGATTATGAAAATAAATGATTTCATAATTGATTAGTTGTCGATTAATCGATTCGTTGTTTCGTCCCAAGTTGTGTATTTAGAAAAAAAATTGGGGTGAAAATGTGCCCAAGCTGGACCAAAGTAACGCAAGAAGCATTTTCAAAGTTGGACTGACACAAGTCGGACCAGTTAAGAAGTTTCTCATAGGGAACCATTCATTTTGACATGTCATGCAACCTGTGCTCTGGAAGTCTTCCGGGGTGCATGTCTGACCTGGCCATAAGTTTGAGGAGATTTCCTCTCCTTCCCTTTTGCATCTTCAGAACAGGAAGGGAATAAAAATCTCACAGCAAAACTGCAAAAACAAAATAAAAAAAAAACCTGGGAGGAGGGGTTAAACTTTTAACCCTCCCTCTATCTATGCAAAACCAAAAAAGTTTTAAAAAGCCATTAACAAAGCACATTTTTTCTTCTATTTTCATCTGCTCTTGTGGTCACATGAAAGGGGCTGGAGGAGTTGAAGTATAAGTTCACCTTTTGTTAACCTGTTACACTCATATTGAGGGTGTAACATTGTACTGTTGCACTAGCCCCCGCACCCCCACCAAAAATCCCCATGGTTTTTATGGCGAGCGGGGGATCTTCTCCCCGCACTCGCTGTCACTATTTTAAAAAGGAACGCGGCAGTGCTGGGCTCCGCCCATCTGGCCACGTCTTTCAATGAACAGATCCCTGTGAATGTGTGAACTACAAGCACCGACAGCCTCTGCAACTGTTGGCTTGTAGTCCTCAATGAGCTACCAGGGCTCTGTTGAGCGCTCTAGTTGGTTCATTGTTTCTTCCTGTCTTTGTAGCCGCCCGTATGAGGTACAGTCAGTCTAAAGGAGTCCCGTATTGCACTCGTGATCCGCAGATCGCGGGTGAAATGCTTTGCAGGCTCCTAGTAAAAAAAAAAAAATTTTTTTTTTTTTTTTTTTTTTTTTTTTTTTATACAGGAAAAAAAAATGTGCATTTATTTTTTTTACAAAGGTGAACTTTTTCTTTTTTAAGCAGTTACTATTCCCCCCCCAAAAAAAAAAAAATCACACACCATAAAACCAGCTTTAGCTGTTTTTATGATCAGTACTGCAGATCAGCAGTGTAGTGAATTGAGCATTGTTTTAAAGTGAATGTAAACCCAATGTCATTCTTTCTAAACTACTGCCATAGGGGTTACCTATAAGGATCTACATGCCTCCTGTATGTATCTTTACCTGTCAAATGTCTCCCCTCTGTCTGTCTGTTATTAGACCCGAAAAACTGCATATTCTGTGGGCGGGTCTGTTGTCTGGAGCTCGGTGGGTGGAGTCGTGATGTCAGTAGACTCCCCGCCCACCTCTACACTCCCCTTGTCAATATCCATTTTCTCCTGTTTATTTCTAACACTGAACTTCTGCTATGGTCTCTAACATCCAGTGAAAAGACAGGAAATTAACCACATGACTTCAGCATGCCAAATCATGCTGAGGTGTGGAACAGCCAATCCTTGCAGAGCTGCTGAAGAAAGGAGTGGGGGAGGGAATTAAAAAATAATGCATGTCTCCTTGGCTAGTGCACAAGATGTAAATCACCTGTCACTCACAGCAAGGGGGAGGATTTGACAAAGTTTTTCTCAGTTTGTCAAGATTTTTCTCACTGAACAATAAGAGGATTGCTCAGAGATGGATTAACTCTGTGTGGCAAGACAGGGCTCAAATGATAGGAAATCTTATACCCTACATTATGATAAAAAAAAAAAAATCTCGGGTTTACATCCACTTTAAGTATAATTGTGGATTCAACTTCCTATGTAGAGCATGTTCAGTCCTAACCATGTCTGATGGTTGTGCTGTATATTCTGCTTTCCTCATTCTTTTCAGTTTGCAGCAATGATACTTACAACACATGTACCAAACCAAAATTTGTTGCTGACCTTTACTGCTCGGCTCTCTCTGATTTCAAATGTCATTTCATGCTGATCCAATTAACCTCTAAAGCCTCAGGTAAAATACCCGCATGGTTTAAAAGATTTTTCACCTTGACCTTTTCTAGTCTGGTTACATTCCTAAAACAGAGATAAGAGAAATGAAATGCTGTGGCCTCAAAAAAAAGATGAAGGAAGTATAATTAAACAACTATTTTGGGCAAGTGGTTATTGTAAATACAGTTTGGTTGTATAAAGTCTACCTTGTGCCAAAGCCCAACTCTGGGATGGGGGATAAAAACCCTTGCAGTGTCCCCTCTGCACAGCAAGGGTCAAATGCTTGTTAAAGTGATAGTAAATATCCTGGTTCCCCAAAAATAATGCATACACATCCACTACTTTAATGGTCTTGTAATCCTATTTTTTGTTAAAGCGTTTCTTTACTATGTTTTTCTGCCTCCTTGTTATGTCTTCAGTGAGCTCCTCAACTTCACCTTTTCTACTTTGCTTTTGTTCGAGATGCGCAGAACATGTTGAGACAACGGGTGGTTACAAAAAAAAAAAAAAAATGTCCGGCCGGTGTTTATGTCGGTCTGTCCAACAGAAGCTAGGTGTAGTGCTGTTTAAATTATTGTAAGAGGCGTTTTCATTCTCCTCTGACTGTCCTGAGGTTGCAGGACCTCTGATCCTCTGTCTGGACAGTGCTTATTGGGCCTGTGCCAATCACATGCACCCTCCCCAAAAAAAAAAAAAAAAAACTCTAGCAATACACACCAAACTGGGCATGTGCAGAGTGCCTCCTAGGGCTCTGTACTATCAGGAGGTAGCTTGGGGACACTGGAAGAGGGGAAGGATCAGAGAAGGCAGGATCAAACAGCCTTTTTTACACAATGCGCGGGATTAACCCAATAGGTTTCACAGTGAGTATAACCAGCATGCTTTACTGCTTATACAGACTGCTTTTCCTGTTGTGGATTTAGTAACACTTTTAGAATACATACTTGAATATAAGATAAAAGAAATAGTTTCTGACTTTGGAGGGTAAAGGAAGAGGCTGCATTACTTCGGCTGTATTCACACTGGAAAGGACAGCTGCCCGTAGCACTTTATATGTCTGGCAGCTGTCTGTTCTTTGGTTGTGGGGGAGGTGTGGTGAGCGATTCAGCTCAAAAGTAAGCTTTATTCATATTTCTGCACCCCAAGCTGGCCATACATGGTTATTTCACAAACGGATTCCCCCATTCACACATTTTGGGTGGATCTAGGAATCCTCCCCACTGCGCTATTGTATTCTGGCAGCTAAAAGACTCTCCTACTGTCAATACACAGATCAGAGCTGCAGCTACTGAATGAGCAGCTTTTTTCCCGACAAGGCGGTTGAAAAGTAGATTGACTTCTGTTCAACTGCAGTGATGACACATGGTTCAAAATTTGTCCGGTCCTTGCTGAACCGGCTGAATTTCGATCCATCTCTGGTCTTACGCCCCATTCACACTTTCTGTAGTGGAAGCACGCATTCCTGCTGTGGTGTTTGTTTTTTTTTTTTTGTGATTCTATTGCGTTTCCGTTCATAGGGCAGCCTAATGGTTTGGGCTACTTAATGCAACACAAATCTGCCAAAGAAGCTCCTGCACCTTTTTGGGCGACAAGCTTTGCGCTTTTTCCTACGTATTTTGACTTGCTTGACACAAATAATCGCACTGAGTTTGGGGTGTCGAAAATGAATAGCGCCCAAACCCATGGTGCGCATTTTGCCACAAAGTCGCTTAGGTGTAAATGGTGCCTTAGTGATGTTTTACACCAGGAATCACACTAGAATGCGCCTAGTGTTCCTGTGTGATCTTAATCCCATTCATTTAAATGGGCTGAAATTGAACTGGTTAGCACCAAAAGTAATGCTGGTGTTTCGTCACATTTGGCGACCCATCATATTTTGCTACGGAAGTGACGTTCCGCTGAGAAATTTCGCAGTGTGCATGCGTAACTTGCCGATATGCGTTCCAAAAGTTCTTGTGACAGTATGGACCAGTGAAATCATCAGATGATGTCACGGAAGTGACGACAATGGCACCTTTTATAAACACACAATCTATTACTAATAAACAGCTGATTGCTGTGCAATAATGCCATGGAAGTCACAATACAAACACTGCACTATGCTTGCACATATAATGTCATTACATAGCACCTTATAAACACACAATCTGTTACAAATAAACATCTGATCACTGTCCACGTTTGGGGGGGGGGGGTGCAATTTAATTTAATCCTGCATTTACATATGATGTGATTACATAGTAATACAATACAATAGTAGTTTTTGTTTTTTACGTCACTTCCGTCACACTAATGGTTTTAGTGTGCTGTTTTTGTGGTAAGTGTTGGAACGCATATGGCGGCGTCGCACATGCGCACTCCAGCGGGTAGCCAAATGTGATTGGTCGCCATATGTGACGAAACACTGGCACTCATTTTAAAAACTTACTACAACCAGATCGCATGGTACTACTATACAATGTGATCCAGTGCAGGCAAATGCACTGAATTTGCGATCTGCGTTTGCGATGTTCTTTCAAATCCGTGGTCGCCCACAGAAGATCACACACCCAGTGTGTTTTGAACACAGTGCAGGAAACCCGCATGGAATTTGCGTTTCCTGCACTGGGTTTGGTGTGAACCGCCACTTGGAGAGGAGTCTGCTGAGGACGGATGGAGGGAGTCTGGTGGAGCAAGGAATAGGGTAAGTATTCCAGCCTATTCCAATACCCCTAGATTGAACAAGCATTATACCTTTGTAGTATGAGTGGGGGTGGGGCGCCACTGCAAGGATATGTCTTTCTTATGCCCTGAGTTGGGCATTATTAGCTAGGCAGGTTTCTGATTTCAGAAACCTTTTTTTTTCTCCTTTTTTGCCTAGTACCTAAATTTAGATGTGAAGTATCAGGGTGTGTTGTGATGTTTCACAGCAAGTCGCAGTTGTGCTTTCATATTTTCACGCACTCCTTGCATCTGTTGAACCAGCTGGCTTTTTTGAAAGCTTTTAAACACAGCTTGCTGAAGGCATTTTTTTTTCATTGCAGATTCAGGATGCTTGTGGTTTTCTATAGGAATGCCTTAAACTGCAATGCGCCCGTTATTTTTATTTTCAGACAAAGATCCTATTTCTTTGGGTAATATGTGCTCCTCTGGTAAAACTGGCATCCCTGTTTTTTACTTTGCATCCAGCAGTTACGGTTTAGCGAAAGTGTGAAAATGTTAATTGAACTCTTTAGTTCGGTTATCTGTAGGAGTTTTCCTACACGTTTGCATTGCAGTTTGCGCAGTTCTAAATCTATCTTTAGAGATGCTCCGTTCACCAAAATACCTCTAACATTCTGTGGACATTTGTCTACCCTGAAAAGAGCCAGCTGCACGCAATGTTTGGGGTGAGGTTTCTCAACAGATACCATGCGCTTTGCTATCAGTTATGGGTGTCTTCCCTGCACTAGTCATTAGGGGGATTAACAAAGGGAAATATTATGGCTTGAAGTATTGCTCAAAGGAATATTTTAGAAAATGTTGTGATCAGTATTGTGCATTTCTTCTGCCATTTTTAAAGGGGTAAAACCACAACAGTAAAAGCAGTCTGTATATGCAGTAAAGCAACTTGTCATAAAAAGCACCAGGAAAGTCCTTGACTGTGGTACAGTACTGAAACTACACTCCAGGGTCTCACCGAATACTTGGTGGAGCTATTCTCCTCAACTCCTGAACACTGTCCATCTTGGCACAAAAAAGTGGGCAGAACAGCAAAGAAGTTCTAGAGGGAGGAAGGGAATGAGGCACCCGCGGTCTCACCCTCGGTAATAAACTTTAATGAAAATGTCACAAAAATCACACAAATATATTAAAAACACAGACTACACAGAAAGTAAAAAAAGTAAGGGACAACGTTGTTGCTTAAAAGCAAACACTCCTCACATGCTTACCACAATCTGAGACCGAGGCATAGGACAGATCAGTGTACAGTAAAGAACCAGGCAGGGAATAGCAGGAGACCACAATGGTGTCAGCCTGGATCAGGCTTTACTCAAACAGTGTGGACGTCTGTTCACACCATGGGCCTTCGGCTTGGTAGGTATCTGCTAATGACTCTAAATGATAAGTGACAGACTCCCCTGTCCCCAATGGGCCAGCAGCATCAATGGTGACCAGGTGTCCAGATATAATCTGGGTGTCACCGTGTACCCTTAATGTGGAAGGTACAGTAAGAGAACAGGCAAGTGTGAGTGGCCCACCAGCAGTCACAGTTAAGGTTCTAGGCTTAAAGTGGAAGTAAACCCATCCATAAAACCGTTTCTTTTCCGGCATGTGCCGGAAATGTAACACTCCCATTGGTTGTGCTCTCAACCAAACTGTCAAACCATCCAATGGCTGGTGTATAACTGATCACATGTGCAGCATCATGGCAGCTGTTGATTAAACAGAGGCAAAGATGGCAGTTTCCTTGAGTAAAAACGATAGGAGGCTTTACTTACACTTTAAGGTGTGAGCAGAGGTCCACCCTGCTGTGTATCGCCTGTGACAGGGGGACACCATCGTGGTTTCCCGCTATTACACCCTGCCTGGTTCTTTACTGTACTTTTATCTCACCTATGCCTCTGTTTTAGATTGTGGTAAGCATGTGAGGAGTGTGCGCTTTTGAGCGACAATGTTGTCTTAGTTTTTTTTTTCTTTCCGTGTAGTCTGTTTTTGGTGTGTGTGTGTGTGTGTGTGTGTGTGTGATTTTTGTGACATTTTCATTGATTAAAGTTTATTACTGAGGGTGGGGCTGCAGGTGCCTCATTCCCTTCATCCTTTTGGGGCTCTCCCCACTTTTTTTTTTTTTGTGCCAATATGCAGTAAAACCATGCTTGTTAAACTCATGGAACCTAAGGGTTAATCCTGCACATTGTTTAAAAAGGCTGTTTGATCCTGTCTTCTCTGATCCTCCTGTTCCTCCACTGTCCCTAAACCATCTCCTGATAAGACAGTCTTTGGCATCACACTGCACATGCTCAGTTTGGTGTGTGTGTGTGTGTGTGTGTGTGTGTGTGTGTGTGTGTGTGTGTTTGTTTTTTTTTTTTGTTTTTTTTTTCCCCCCTCCTCTTGGGTGGGTGCATGTGATCATCACTGTCCAGACAGGGGCAGGGCTCCTGCAGCCTCATAGGACAGTCAGAGTAGAATAAAATCTCCTTCTACAAGCTTTGGCCAGAAACTGATAGAAGTCACAAGACTGCTGTAACTGCCGGGAAAAGGCATTTAGCAGTTTTATATTTACTAAAAGAATTGCAGTTCCATGTGCTGTGTACTGTGGGAGACCAGATATAGAGAATGCAGGATCCTGGGTTTAGTAACACTTTAAGTGAGCGCTGTTTATAATACAAGTCTTATGCGGTGGTATATCAGCCGCGCCATAAATATGCCATAAGTGTCTGATCGCCTGTGCCAAAGTATGAGGCACTTTTGCCAATGTTCGAATTTAAAAACCATTCTAAAATGGTCACCAAGTGGTGTAAATGCTATAGTGAGGAGGGGTGGACAGAGATGATTAGCACTTCAGCAAGGGAAGAGGGAGATGTGTTTGAATGACCAGCAATGTAGGAAGGAGAGAAAAATTAGGCTGGGTATAAATGGTTGCGTGTGGTTGTGTGTGTGGGGTGTTTTGTTTTTTGTTTTTTTTTTTTTTTTTTTTTAATTTTCCCTTCTTCATCCAGCCGGCAGGCTGAACATAAAATGAACAGATTCCCCCATGCACAAAGTGAGCTGGGTGGAGGAATCCCCCTGCTGGGACATTATATTCTGACTGTCCACTGTTAGAATACACTGATTAGCAGTGATCGTTTTCCAGCTTGTTCCTTCAGCAGAAGTCACTCTAACGATTGACTTCTGTCAAACCGGGACAGCCACACAGATCGAAAATCCGTCCAGTCCCTGCTATACTGGACAAATTTTCAATCCATCTGTACGTAGCTTTAGGATGATTGCTGCAAAAGATTATCTCTTGTTTACAGCAAAATTGAAGTAGGCGCACTTGAAACTGAAGCACCACCATGCGATTCATTAATTGGGATGCACCACTTCATAGATTTTATTACAGGAAGCACCAATTGTGTGAATCTAGAAATTGGTGCAATTTTTGAATGCGCCAGTCTTTGTTAATTTCCCTTATTTTGTATTCGGGAGATGACACGCCAGCGTTTTATGCCTGCAGTTTACATGCAAAAATGCACAATCAAAAATGTACTTCCAGCTTTATAATGTATGAAGTATGATGATTTTAACCATGGTTTCCCAGAAGACAAAAAATGATGACAATATGGTTTAGAATGCATTAAACACAAAAAAAAAAGCTGAAAATTCACATAACCCACTCGGTATTTCCTAACACACAACTGAAATGATCCCCTAGTACCCCAAAACAATTCTAAGTGCCCATTCATACTGATTCACTTTTTCCTAATGCCTTTTCTATTGAAATGAATAGAAATGCATGTCTGCGTACATTTGCACAATTTTACCACTGGCATGGATTTTGATGCATTTGCTATATTTTAATTGGAAAACTGATCAGGAAGGAATGGGATTAAGGACTCCTATACACAGCATTTTATTTGTCTCATTACTGCTTATCTTTCTCTGTAAGTATCGATGGGAATGCCACTTGATCCAGCCCAAGAGTTTAACTGCAGGTCAGATTTATCTGTGATCAGACTCTGAATCATCTTAAACACATGCAAAATGCATCTGAAAGCATGTGGCATTTGCCCATCTACACATGCCTTAAGGCAGTGGTCATCAACCCTGTCCTCGGGACCCACTAACAGGCCAGGTTTGCAAGATAACTGAAATACATCACAGGTGATATCATTTGCTGCTCAGTGATTGCAGTATTCTAGTCTGCATCTCCCCAAGGTAATACATAAAACCTGGCCTGTTAGTGGACCCTGAGGACAGGGTTGATGACCACTGCCTTAAGGCTCCATTCACACATGATTGCAGGCAGAATCTCCTCGATTCCGCCCCGTGATTTGAAATGGCTGCAAAACACATAAGCTTTTAGCAGTGTTTAGGAGCTGCCACGTTTAGGTGAGGTTAAACCTCCCTCTCCTGAACATGGAAGAATCGCATTCGGGATAGGAACCCCTATTCCCTAATGTTTTATATTTTTTATATATATATATGTGTGTGTGTATGTGTGTGTATATATATATATATATATATATATATATATATATATATATATATATATATATATATATATATATATATATATATATATATATATATATATATATATATATATATATATATATATATATATATGTATATAATATATGTCTATGTAATAAACAAACATGGTTGTCTCCACACACCTATTCTGTATAAATGGAAATTCATTCATGAAAGCAATACTTTTCTAACACTTGATCTCCTGATTTACATGTTCTACATATTCTATTTTTCACATGTAGATTGAAAACATTTTATTACTTTTTAAAAAAAAAACAAAAAAAAAAATACATAGTTAATTATATATTATACTGATGTTTTAAAACATACCATTGAACGAAGCAGGATTTTCATTCAAAGTTAACTTTTTCTTTTTATATTCCTTTCTATTCTAGGTTACCACCTGGCCATGTGTTCTGCAATGAAGACACTGTCCTTCCTTCAACCCAATCTGCACACAATGAGCATTCGGTAAATGAAGATGAGCATGTGAAGAAAGAGGTGTGTATTTGAATTTAGTGATAAGGAATAATATGATCATGCCGGCCCACACTAACATTCCAAAGGTCTTGGCGCTAGCTCCAAAAAGTAAGGAGCCAGCACCAATGGGTTTTAGATCTCACATGCTGTGTAGCAGGGTGGATAAAAATCAACGATTTAAAAAAAAAAAATCAAAACTTTTTTTTTTTATTTATTTAACCATTTAACCACTTCAGCCCCGGAAGGTTTTACCCCCTTCCTGACCAGAGCACTTTTTACAATTCGGCACTGCGTCGCTTTAACTGCTAATTGCGCGGTCATGCAATGCTGTACCCAAACAAAATTTGCGTCCTTTTCATCCCACAAATAGAGCTTTCTTTTGATGGTATTTGATCACCTCTGCCGTTTTTATTTTTTGCGCTATAAACGGAAAAAGACCGAAAATTTTGAAAACAAAATGATATTTTCTACTTTTTGTTATAAAAAAAATCCAATAAACTCAATTTTAGTCATACATTTAGGCTAAAATGTATTCGGCCACATGTCTTTGGTAAAAAAAAATGTCAATAAGTGTATATTTATTGGTTTGCGCAAAAGTTATAGCGTCTACAAACTAGGGTACATTTTCTGGAATTTACACAGCTTTTATTTTATGACTGCCTATGTCATTTCATGAGGTGCTAAAATGGCAGGGCAGTACAAAACCCCCCCAAATGACCCCATTTTGGAAAGTAGACACCCCAAGGAAATTGCTGAGAGGCATGTTGAACCCATTGAATATTTATTTTTTTTTTGTCCCAAGTGATTGAATAATGACAAAAAAAAAAAAAAAATTACAAAAAGTTGTCACTAAATGATATATTGCTCACACAGGCCATGCGCATATGTGGAATTGCACCCCAAAATACATTTAGCTGCTTCTCCTGAGTACGGGGATACCACATGTGTGGGACTTTTTGGGAGCCTAGCCGCGTACGGGGCCCCGAAAACCAAGCACCGCCTTCAGGATTTCTAAGGGCGTAAAGTTGTGATTTCACTCCTCACTACCTATCACATTTTTGAAGGCCATAAAATGCCCAGATGGCACAAAACCCCCCCAAATGACCCCATTTTGGAAAGTAGGCACCCCAAGCTATTTGCTGAGAGGCATGTTGAGTCCATGGAATATTGTATTTTTTGACACAAGTTGCGGGAAAGTGACAATTTTTTTTTTTTGCACAAAGTTGTCACTAAATGATATATTGCTCAAACATGCCATGGGCATATGTGGAATTACACCCCAAAATACATTCTGCTGCTTCTCCTGAGTACGGGGATACCACATGAGTGGCACTTTTTGGGTGCCTAGCTTCATACGGGGCCCCAAAATCCAATCACCGCCTTCAGGATTTCTAAGAGCGTTAATTTTTGATTTCACTCCTCACTACGCATCACAGTTTTGAAGGCCATAAAATGCCAAGATAGCACAAAACCCCCCAAAATGACCCCATTTTGGAAAGTAGACACCCCAAGCTATTTGCTGAGAGGCATGGTGAGTATTTTGCAGCTCTCATTTGTTTTTGAAAATGAAGAAAGACAAGAAAAACATATTTTTTTTTTCTTTTTTCAAATTTCAAAAGTTTGTGACAAAAAGTGAGGTCTGCAAAATACTCACTATACCTCTCAGCAAATAGCTTGGGGTGTCTACTTTCCAAAATGGGGTCATTTGGGGGGGGGGTTTGTGCCATCTGGGCATTCCATGGCCTCCGAAACTGTGATAGGCAGTGAAGAGTGAAATCAAAAATTTACGCCCTTAGAAAGCCTGAAGGCGGTGCTTGGTTTTCGGGGTCCCGTACGCGGCTAGGCTCCCAAAAAGTCTCACACATGTGGTATCCCCGTACTCAGGAGAAGCAACAGAATGCATTTTGGGGTGTAATTTCACATATTCCCATGGCATGTTTGAGCAATATATCATTTAGTGACAACTTTGTGCAAAAAAAAAAAAAAAAAATTGTCTTTTTCCCGCAACTTGTGTCACAATATAAAATATTCCATGGACTCGACATGCCTCTCAGCAAATAGCTTGGGGTGTCTACTTTCCAAAATGGGGTCATTTGGGGGGGGGTTTGAAATGTCCTGGCATTTTATGCACAACATTTAGAAGCTTATGTCACACATCACCCACTCTTCTAACCACTTGAAGACAAAGCCCTTTCTGACACTTTTTGTTTACATGAAAAAATTATTTTTTTTGCAAGAAAATTACTTTGAACCCCCAAACATTATATATTTTTTTAAAGCAAATGCCTTACAGATTAAAATGGTGGGTGTTTCATTTTTTTTTTTTTCACACAGTATTTGCGCAGCGATTTTTCAAACGCATTTTTTGGGGAAAAAACACACTTTTTAAAATTTTAATGCACTAAAACACACTATATTGCCCAAATGTTTGATGAAATAAAAAAGATGATCGTAGGCCGAGTACATGGATACCAAACATGACATGCTTTAAAATTGCGCACAAACGTGCAGTGGCGACAAACTAAATACATTTTTAAAAGCCTTTAAAAGCCTTTACAGGTTACCACTTTAGATTTACAGAGGAGGTCTACTGCTAAAATTACTGCCCTCGATCTGACCTTCGCGGTGATACTTCACATGCATGGGACAATTGCTGTTTACATTTGATGGCAGACCGACGCTTGCGTTCGCCTTTGCGCGAGAGCAGGGGGGGACAGGGGTGCTTTTTTTTTTTTTTTTTTTTTTTTTTTTTTTTTTTTTTTTCTTTATTAATTTTTTAATTTTTTTTCTTATTTTTAAACTGTTCCTTTCATTTTTATTTTTTTTTTATCATTTTTATTGTTACCTCAGGGAATGTAAATATCCCCTATGATAGCAATAGGTAGTGACAGGTACTCTTTTTTGAAAAAATTGGGGTCTATTAGACCCTAGATCTCTCCTCTGCCCTCAAAGCATCTGACCACACCAAGATCGGTGTGATAAAAAACTTTCCCAATTTCCCAATGGCGCTGTTTGCATCCGGCGAAATCTAAGTCATGAAATGCTCGTAGCTTCCGGTTTCTTAGGCCATAGAGATGATTGGAGCCACTCTGGTCAGCTGGCCGAATCACTGGCTGCATTCTCAGGTTCCCTGTTGGGCCAGGAGAGCCAGAGAAAAACATGGAAAACTGCTGGGGAGTATAGATCTGATCGGATCAGATATCGATCCGTTCAGATACTATAGCACTAAGGGAGGTGTATGCTGCGTGCGTGGGTTTTAGCGGTACTGGCGCTAACCTGACGCTGCCTGGGGCGACGCAGACCTTATCTGACCCTAAAAACGTAACTTATATCACCGCCGGGCAATTAGGGGGTTAAACCTTTATAAGGTAATAAACGGCGGGTGCCCTAAAACTATAATAAACTGTAATAAACTACAAAAAACAAACTAGCTAACCAGCGTCACCCGTAACACTTATACGGTGATCGCTGGTGAAAGGGTTAACTAGGGGGCAATCAAGGGGTTAAAACCTTTAGCAGGTAGTATATGGGGGTCCCTGTCGCTATAAAACACTGACAGCGAACCTATATACTTACCTCCCTAACTAGCGTCACCTGTGTCACTAATACAGCGATCAGAAAAACGATCGCTTAGCGACACTGGCGACGGGGGGTAATCAAGGGGTTAACTTTTATTAGGGGGGGTTAGGGGGGTACCCTGGATCTAAGGGGGGGTACCCTAGACCTAAAGGGGGCTAACCTAACTGCCCTAACACTTGTAACTGACACAAACTGACACCAATGCAAAAAAAAAAAAAACTGCTATTGGTGTCAGAGTGACAGGGGGTACAGGGGGGTGATCGGGGGCTGACTGGGGGGTGAAAAGTGTGCCTTCGTGTTCTACTGTAAGTGTAGTGTTGGTGCACTTACTTGGATGTCTTCTCTCCTCTGCGCCGGGACGAAAAGACCGGCTCGAGGAGGGATGACATCACTTCCTTTCCCTCTGTTTACATTACAGAGGGAAAGGAAGCGTTTTCATTCGCCGGGAGCGATCGGGAGGGGGTGGCCATCAATGGATGGCCTCCCCCTGACCTTTCATCGCCCGCGAACGAGAGCCGACGACCGCCTATGGCACCGGGGGGGGGGTCCGATCGGACCCCCCACCCGCGGGAGGCAGATCACGTATGGGTACGTGATTTTGCCTGCCCGTGCCATTCTGCCGCCGTATATGTGCGTTAGGCGGTCGGCAAGTGGTTAAGGACCGAGCCTCTTTCTGAGATTTGGTGTTTACACGTTTTAAAAACTGTTTTTTTTTTTTGCTAGAAAATTACTTAGAACCCCCAAACATATATATTTTTTTCGATCACCCTAGAGAATAAAATGGCAGTCATTGCAATACTTTCTGTCACACCGTATTTGCGCATCGGTCTTATAAGCGCACTTTTGCACTTTTTTTTAATTAAAAAATAAGACAACAGTAAAGTTAGCCCAATTTTTTTTTTTTTAATTGTGAAAGATAATGTTGAGCAAAGTAAATTGATTCAGAATGTGTCACACTTCAAAATTGTGCCTGCTTGTGGAATGACGACAAACTTGCCCTTAATCTCCATAGGCGAGGTTTAAAAAAATTCTACAGGTTGCATGTTTTGACTTGGAGAAGCTCTAGGGCTAGAATTATTGCTCTCACTCTACCGACTGCGGCGAAACCTCACATGTGGTTTAAACAGTTTTCATATGCGGGCGCTGCTCACGTGTGCGTTTGCTTCTGCACGCAAGCTCGGTGGGACGTGGCGCATTTGAAATTTTTTTTTTATTTTACACTGTTCTTTTAAAAAAAAAAAAAAAATGGTGTCACTTTTATTTCTATTACAAGGAATGTAAACATCCCCTGTAATAGAAAAAAAAGCATCACAGGACCTCTTAAATATGAGCTCTGGGTTCAAAAAGACCTCAAATCTCAAATTTGCACTAAAATGCAAAATGCAATTAAAAAAAAAAACCCTTTAAAGCGGAGATTCGCTGAAAAAAAATATTAAAAGCCAGCAGCTACAAATACTGCAGCTGCTGACTTTTAATATATGGACACTTACCTGTTCAGGGAGCCCGCGATGTTGGCAGCCGAAGCCAATCCGTCCTTCGGCTCTCGGCTGCTGCCGCTGCCATCCTTGGTAAGGAAATAAGGAAGTGAAGCCGTGCGGCTTCACTTCCCAGTTCCCTACTGCGCATGCGCGAGTCGCGCTGCGCGTCCTCTCAGGTCCCCGCTGTGTTCTGTGTCTCACAGAATACAGCGGGGGAGGACGGGGTAGGCGCCGGAAGTGGCATAGGTCACCGCAAGCACCGCAGTGATCTATGCCAGGAAGTGGGAGCAAATACCTGTATTAGACAGTTATCTGCTCCTTCCTCCCCCCTGAAAGGTGCCAAATGTGACACTAGAGGGGGGGAGGAATGCAAAAAGTGGAAGTTTTTAAGAGCTATTGGCAGAAGTGACGTTGCTTCCGCCCCGGCAGTGGTATAGAGACAGGTGGGGGCACGTCTCCATACCAAGCCAGGGAGCAGACCTGATTGCCTCTGCTGTTACCGATGACTGACTCCGGTAAGCAGCGGAGCCATCGGTAAATCCTGCCGTCGATTTAAAAGTGATCTTGTGGCGAATCCGCCACAGCGACCAATTTTATCGGAAGTCGGACCACTCTACCACTCTACCACCACACTAAAGTGAATGGGACTGTCGGTGAGTCAAAAGCAGGTCAGAGGTGGAGCCGCTGCGGGGCAGAGATGACCATGGCTCTTTTATGATTTAATTCAAGCCATTTTACTAGTGATTTAAATTGACTCGATTTAAATCAAATCCACCCTGCTGTGTATGTAGAAGGGACTGTTCTGCTCACTACATGTAGGGCCTGTGTTGACTTTTTTTTTTTTTCTTCATATTTATATGGGATTTATAACCTGCTTTAGATCAGTTTACCTTTCTAATCTTATACCCAAACTGTGATTAACATTAACACCACCAAATACACCACTCTGCTCTAGTGATTGCGGTTTTTACAACTGTCATGCCAGTGGATGCAGGCAGTGTAGATGCTGCTGTTTATAGTGCTGGTGCTCTGCAGGCTCAGTTTAGGGCTTTCTCTACCTCTGCTGATCACATTAAGGTTAATGTGACTTCCAGTAGAACACTTTGAACACTTTTGCCCCATTGCTAGGACTTGAAGCCCTGCAGCACTAGCCAGGGGTGATTCTAGGACTTTCTCTGCAAATATGGGAGAACAGAGATTACAGTGTGGACTCTATGGAAGTTGTTACATCCAGGAGACCGGTGCAAATACATTATCAGGTGCAGTGGTCACATTCCTATCCTTGCACAGGGCATCATGGTTACCAGGGGACTTTCAGCTGCCATGACTGTTTGTGTGCTGAAGAAAACAGATGACTAGAGGAACGATAGTATGTTGCTTTCTTGTGTAATTAGCAGGCTGTATTTTTGACTGTCCTTACCCCTTTTGTGTTGCTGCTAATACAGTAGAGGCTTAGATCTTGCTATGCTTTCTGGCAGGGTTGCCTGGATCTCAAAACTGGTTGCAGAGAATTGCATTTTGTGTGGCAGGAAAACTTTTCCTATACAGTGCCTTGAAAACGTATTCATACCCTTTGAAATTTTGTCATGGTACAACCAAAAACCTAAATGTATTTTATTGGGATTTTATGTGATAGACCAACACTAACTGGCACATAATTGTGAAGTGAAAGGAACATGATCATTGGTTTTTAATTTTTTTTTTTTTTTACAAATATATGGAAAGTGTAGTGTGCATTTGTATTCAGCCCCCCTGAGTCAATACTTTGTATAACCACCTTTTGCTGCAATTACAACTGCAAGTCTTTTTGGGGATGTCTCTACCAGCTTTAGACATCTAGAGTGAAATTTTTGCCCATTCTTTGCAAAATAGTTCAAGCTCTGTTAGATTGGATGGAGAGCGTCTGTGAACAGCAATTTTCATGTCTTGCCACAGATTGTTAATTAGATTTAGGTCTGGACTTTGACTTGGCCATTCTAACACATGACTATGCTTTGATCTGAACCATTCCATTTTAGCTCTGGCTGTATGTTTAGAGTCGTCATCCTGCTGGAAGGTGAACCTCCGCCCCAGTCTCTCATGTCTTTTGCAGGCTCTAACAGGATTTCTTCTAACATTGCCCTGTATTTGGCTCCATCCATCTTCCCATCAACTGTGACCAGCTTTCCTGTCCCTGCTGAAGAAAAGCATCTCCAAAACATGATGCTGCCACTAGCATGTTTCACAGTGGGGATGGTGTGTTCAGGGTGATGTGCAGTGTTAGTTTTCCGCCACACATAGCATTTTGCTTTTAGGCCAAAAAGTAGAATTTTGGTCTCATCTGACCAGAGCACCTTCTTCCACATGTTTGCTGTGTCCCCGACATGGCTTCTCACAAACTGCAAACAGGACTTCTTATGGCTTTCTTTCAACAATGGCTTTCTTCTTACCACTCTTATATAATGGGCAGATTTGTGGAGTGCACGACTAATAGTTGTCCTGTGGACAGATTCACCCACCTAAGCTGTGAAACTCTGCAGTTCCCCCAGAGTTACCATGGGCCACTTGGCTGCTTCTCTGATTAATGCTCTCCTTTACTGGTCTGAAAGTTTAGGTGGACAGCCATGTCTTGGTAGGTTTGCAGTTGTGCCATACTCTTTCCATTTTCAGATGATGGATTGAACAGTACTCTGTGAAATGTTCAAAGCTTGGGCTATCTTTTTATAACCTAACCCTGCTTTAAACTTCTCCGCAGCTTTATCCCTGACCTGTCTGGTGTGTTCTTTGGCCTTCAAAATGCTGTTTGTTCACTAAGGTTCTCTAACAAACCTCTGAGGGCTTCACAGAACAGCTGAGATTAAATTACACACAAGTGGACTCTTTACTAATTAGGTGACTTTTTGTTTACACTAGATTGTAGTTAGGGGTATCGGCGTAAAGGGGGCTAAATATAAATGCACACCACTCTTTTCAGATATTTATTGGTAAAAATATAAAAACATTTTCCTTCCACTTCACAATTATGTGCCACTTTGTGTTGGTCTATCACTTAAGATCCCAATAAAATACAACCAAAACCATAAATGTTACATGACAAAATGTGGAAAATTTCAAGGGGTATGAATACTTTTTCAAGACACTGTATGTCTTTTTTAGCTGTTTATTTAGCTATTTGTCTGGACAGCTTGTAGAATACTGTCGCATTTACTGTTATTTGCATTCTTATAATGGTTGGAATATGGTTCACACTCTTACCTTTGAAAATGCACGATCAGTAAACTCTAAACGCTTTTTTTTTTTTTTTTCTTGTCCATTGTGTGACACAGGAAGTCTTTCACTTTGGCCCCTTTCCCACTGGGGTGGTTTGCAGGCGTTATTGCGCTAAAAATAGCGCCTGCAAACCAACCTAAAACTGCTGCTGCTGTTTCTCCAATGTGAAAGCCCGAGGGCTTTCACACTGAAGCGGTGCGCTGGCAGGAGAGAAAAAAAACTCCTGCAAACAGCATCTTTGGAGCGGTGAAGGAGCAGTGTATTCACCGCTCCTGCCCATTGAAATCAATGGGGCAGCGCGGCAATACTGCGGCTATACTGCCGCTGTAGCGGCGCTATGCAAGCGATTTTAACCCTTTCGGCCGCCAGCGGGGGTTAAAACCACACTGCTAGCGGCCGAATACCGCCACTAAAACGACGGTAAAGCGGTGCTAAAAATAACGCAGTTTTACCGCCGACGCCCCCACCACCCCAGTGTGAAAGGGGCCATGAAATGCAAACTGTAGGCCAGCCCTGGTTAACCCCTCTTACTACCAGTGACCTAGGTGGATGGATGACTTCCCTTCAGCTTTTGCTATGTGGAAGACCAACTTATTTTTGATAGCACCTTTTATTTTTTTTGAGGAATTGCAGACCTTCTTAAACAGTTGAACTACTCTGGTTGGGACAATGGTAAACCATATAAACTATAAGAGAGCCCCTATAAAACACTACCTCCAGTCATGCTCCAGTTTTTTGCTGGTGTCCTGGGTGGTTGGGTGTCTCTTCCTTCGCATTGCTGAGAAAGTCTTGAAATATTTTTGAGTACTTCCCCCTGCAACAGACTTAACAATCTACTCCTTATTCTAGACTGTGATGAGATGCAATTCATGAGGACTTTGTCTTTCCTAGAATCAAAATATTGTCTTTTGAATCCCCTCTTTTCATGGTCCTTACTCTCTCTACAGTGAAGTTTCTCACTGTAGAGAGTACAGTGAGATGGGTACTTTCTTGCATGAAAGTACCCATCACTGGAGGGTTATCAAGCAGGACGCTTATCCCTCTTCTGTTACTAAGCTGTTCTATTTCTGAGGAAGTCTCCTTGGATTCCTTCATCCTCCTTATTGTCTGAAAGGTGAATATTTCTATTACTAGGATTCCCACTCCTCACACCTCAGCAAATTATATTGTTCTTTACAGGGGTAGGTTGGAAGATTCCTAGGATCATATATTTAATTCTGGTTTGCCAGGTTACAGTGTTGCTACCACACCCCTGAAACACCTATGGGAGTTGTTTGGAAGGACTCTTTCTCATCTTTCTGGTTCTGGTCATCTTCTATTCCACCTTGCTTTATGATTACCCTTCCAGTCTCTCAACCACCTGTAGGTGGAAGAAAAACCATCCTGTTAACTCCATTAACTTAAAGTGGAACTTTAGTCAGAATTTGAAGTCCTGCTAGGTCACTTCAGGCTGGCCCCTTTTGCAGGTATAAGTGTCTATACTTTTTAAATCCACTAATACTGTCTCACCCTGCTCTGCACATGCTCAGTTGCTCTCCATGTTCAGGCACTGGTGAGTTTGTAGAGTCCGACCTGCTGAACGCCCTAAAGTGGAAATAAATCCTTCTATCCTTCTATCCCTTACAGCCAAGGAAGTTGCTTGTTTGATCTGCAACGGCCGTGGTGCTGCACATGTGACCAGTTATAACACTAGCCATTTGATGGTTTGACAGTTTGGTTAAGGAAACAAGCAAATGTGGCATTCCAGGAATGTAACTGTTTTTTGAAACCGTTAAATTGATGGGTTTAGTTCCACTTTATGATTTACTGCTGTCCATGGACTCTGGGCTTCAGCAGAATGGCAGCATCCAGCAAGAAGAAACAGGAGCAATGCTGGAGACAATTTACAGTGCACACTAATTTTGGTAGCATATTTAGTAATGTGGAATGTTTCTTCCTTGCTAATGAACATTATTTATCAAGTTGTTATGGGTAAAAATCTGTTTTAAAGCATATATCTATGAGCATTTAAAATCAATCTTATTTTCGTTTTTGCCATTTTAAATCTTTCTAGCCTACTCCTGTTAGACTGAGGGATTTTGAAGTTTGTAAATCCTCGCACAATAACTTTCTGTAATTCTTTGACATGTATTCACTGTGCCCTGTGAGTAGGCACTGCTGTGTCACACATTTCACAGAGCCTGCCTTCTGATCTACAGAGGTGCTGAGAGGAGGCGTTTTAGGAGGTAGATTTCAGTATGGGAATTGCAGCTTGCAGGCAGCAAGGGTACCATGGGATAGGTAGTCCATAGGATAGGCCCCTTTCACACGGGCTGTCAGATCTGGTCCACCTATCAATTTTTCAGGTGGATTTGTTTGGACCCTACATTGTCCTCTATAGAGCGGCGGACACTCGCCGCCATCCGATACTTTCCTGGTCCTGTTTTCCATCTGGCTGGTGGATCGGATGGAAACTGACGGATGTTTTTATCTGATTGTCCCATAGAGGAGAGAGGGACTGTGTCCATGTCATAGCTTTGAGGAAACGGAAATGCCATTCACCTGCTCAGCAGGGATCAGCGGAGAGATCCACTGCTGAGCATGCGGATTCTGCATAGCGGAGGGGCCCGGGTGGAAGTGGCCTTTGAAATTGAAAGTAAGCAACAGAGGAAAATCTGCAAAACGTGCAGGGAATCCAGGAAGTTTTGGAATCGGCCGTTACAACATGAGAGGAAATATTTTTTGGTAAGCTTGTATTGGTTTGTCTGTAATAACTGTTTGGATTGTTAATACTAATCTCAGGTTATAAAATATTTATATGCCGTGACCTTACAACCCCTTTTTATAGCTTAATTTTAGTTTAAGCACAAGGGGCGGTACTTGCATCCAGCTCTGAAAAAGGCTTTATGATGGGCAGAAGAATAAAGGTCCACCTCCTCTGTTCTTAGAGTGCCCTCCATTGCAGAAAGCTAGTAAGGGAGCAGGAAGGATGGGCATAGTCTGCATTCTTGACGAGAGCCTCTGACAGGTTCATTAGATCATGTTCAATCCGCAACATTGGAAGATTCTCTGCAAGGGTATGCGGGAGGCAGAGGAATAAAGATTTAAATGAAGAGAGCACCCACCAGTACAAGGAACCCTTCTCATTCAGTGCAAGTACCATCCTTCTGTGCTGAGTTATAAAAAAAAATTATCTGAACTTTACGTTTTTTTAAAGAAAAAAACATGTTCATGGCACGTACAAAAATCGTATTTTCTGCCTTTATTAATTGAAGGACACATCCGGATGTTTAGATATTGAACAATAAATAATTGTGCCACCCACAAGACACTAGGCACAAAGAGTGAACGATAAAAACTGAGGTATGCTGGGAGTAAAAGGGAATATCCTTGACTAGTATGCTTTTTTTGTTGGCAAAATCCTTCGGTAGGTGACTGTATTATGTGAAGACTTTGGGGTCAATTCACTAATGTTTACTGCACGTTTATCGCATGCGATAAATAAAGTTCAATCAAAACTATTATTCGGTATTTACTAGGACAAAAAAAGTGCTGGTAAATATCTCTTTAAAACGGAAAATTGAATACTTACCTTTCCATAATTTTCCTTTCCTGGTGCCTATCCATGGCAGCATACACATGGTTGGTTACCCCGCCCCCAACCAACCCACAGGACCAATTTAACTCTATAAATAAAGAGTCAGGCCCCCCCATGCGACATTCTTGTAACTAGACTCAAACATTTAAGGATTATATGTAAAAAAAAAAAGGAAGGGCGTATACTGCCATGGATAGGCACCAGGAAAGCAAAATTACGGAAAGGTAAGTATTCAATTTTCCGTTTTCCTGGTGCCTTCAAGGCAGCATACACATGGTTAATAACTCGCTCACAGGGAGGGTTGCTGCAAAAAAAACATCTTAATTTAAATTATAGAGCAGACAACTGCAAAGCTTTTTTCCCGAAGTCACAAGAAGTAAGCACGGCTGGATCTAGACTATAGTGGGTCATGAACGTGGTGAAGGATGACCAGCTTGCTGCACGGTAGAAAGTTTCCGGCGAGACTTGTGCTAATGCCGCCCTAGATGATGCCATACCCCGCGTTGAATGTGCATTGATTGATTTCAGAATCGGAAGACCACTAGCCCGATATGCTCTCTGAATGAGATGTACGATCCAACTTTCCAAAGTTGTCTTTGATGCTGCCATTCCCCTTCTTGCGCCCTTAGGGATCACAAAGAGTTGCTGACCTTTACGGAAGGGGTATGTTAGTCTAATGTAATGACTGAGAGTCCTTGCTACATCCAATTCGTGCAGCTTTGAGGGCTGATAAAGCCGAGACCTGAACCTTCAGTGAGCTAAGTCCCAGTCCTAGATCTAATCCTTTTTGAAGAAATTAAAGAACTTCATGGGTTCCTGGTTTTAATGGGTCGAAACTGTTAGCTTCTGCAAATTCCGAAAACTTGTCCCAAACGTTATAGTAGGTGCTATTGGTGGAAACTTTTCTGGCTTGAAGTCTGAATTACTCTGTGGGAGCTCCCTAATTTCTCCAGCTTTTCCCGCTCAACCTCCAGACCCTCAAATCCAGAACCTCTGGATGTGGATGGAAGAGGTTCTCCTGGGACAGAAGGTTGTGTTACTGGAAGTGTTAAGGGGTTGCAGAGGGAGAGCCTGGACAGCAGGGTAAAGCAGGATCTTCTTGGCCAGTAGGGGATGACCGCTAGGATGGTCATCCATTCTTCTGTTAGGTGCTGAAGGAACCTCAGAATCAGAGGGATCGGAGGGAATGCATATGCCAGTTGGAACTTCCATGGTTGGACGAGGGCATCCACTCCCGCTGAACCTCGGACTGGAAACCTCGTGAAAAAGCGGGGTGTCTTGGTGTTGAGAGGGGACGCAAAAAGGTCCACTTGAGGACTGCCCCATTGGTGGCAGATCCATTGGAAAACTTCCTGATTCAAGGACCACTCGTTGTTGTCGAACTTCCTTGATAGGCGATCTGCCGGGTGATTCTCGAAAGCTGGGATGTAAGACTCACTGAGGTTGGTGAGGTTCTCTTCTGCCCAGAGCATTATCGGGGCCACCTCGTTGGACAACGAATTGCTGTGTGTCCCCCCCTTGATTCTGGACATAGGCCACTGCTGACTTGTTATCCATCTGTAGCAAAATGGATTTGCCCCTCAGACAGGATGCCAGTTGCGATTTCGCCATCCAGGCTGCTCTGAGCTCCAAAATGTTGGACACCATGCCTTCCGAGTCGAACTGCCATTTTCCCTGGACCAACTGACCTTTGAAGTGGGCGCCCCAACCCAGACGACTTGCGTCTGATGTAAGAGTGGTCCAGGAGATGGGGCCAAGGGGACAGTGGTTTAGCAGGTTGTGAGGTCTTGTCCACCACCATAGACTGGATTTAATCGAACAAGTTATTAGGATTTTCTGGGATAGGGAGCTCCTTTTCCACTGGGAGAGGAATCCTCGCTGAAAAGTGTGGAGGTGCCACCGGGCCCATTTCACTACGGGAATGCAAGAGGAAAACGTTCCCAGAAGACTCGGGCAATTTGCTGCTGACAGTGTCTTGCTCGACATCACTCTCCCCACCTTGGCTATGAGTAGTGGGATCTTCTCCAGAGGGAGTGACACTGCTCTATTCGGGGTATTGAAAAAAGCTCCCAGATATATCGTTTCCCGAGCTGGAGCAAACTGACTCTTCGGATAGTTTATTGGCCAACCGTACTTGTTAACGTGTCCACTACCTCTTGTAGGTGGGTTTGGTGTGTCTCCTTGCGTTGAGACAGAATTAGGATGTCATCTAGGTAGTGTAAAATACATATTCCATTCTCCCGAAGAAGAGCTAGAATCGCTACCAATGCCCTTTTTACAAAGGTTCTGGGGGCAGTCGAGATGCCGAAAGGCAGACATTGATACTGAAGATGGAGTTCCCTGACTTGGAGCTGTAAGCAGGGCTGGAAATCGTGATGAATTGGAATATGGAGGTACGCGTCTCTGAGGTCTATAGAGACCATCCAATCCTCCGGCTGTACTGCTAGAATTACCGTATTGAGTGATTCCATTTTGGAGTGCTCCAGACTGAGGAAGCCTCCTGTTTTCTTGGGAACCAAAAGATTGGGGAATAGAACCTGAAAATTTTTCCAACTCTGGAACCGATATTACCACCTTCTTACGTATTAGTGTTTGAACGTATTGAATGAGAATCTCCCTTTTTTCTATTAAACTTGGGATCTTTGGTGGGCAGAAATGAACGAGGTGGGTGCCGACTGAACCTCCAGAAGTGGCCGTGGAGGACCGTGGACGTGACCAACTGATCTGTGCAAGATTCTACCCAAACTTTTGGCGAAGGCCCAGAGGCGAGCCCCCACTGGACTGGTTTGGCCGGCAGAGTGTCAAAAAGGTTTTTGGTTTTCTGGCGTAGTAGATGTAGATTTTTGTTTGCCCATCTTCAATAAAGTAGCCTGGAACTTCTCCAGATTCTTCTATGTTCTCTCCCTGGCCTATATAACCTGGTATCCTTGTTCCTCTGTTGAAAGTAAGGGCGAGGTGTAAACTTTTTTTTCCTCCTGCTCCTATCCTGGGGTATCGGGCCACTCTTTCCTCCTGTCACTCGGTTAATGGCGATATCATCAAGTTTTCGCCAAAAAGTCCTTTTCCATTGTAAGGTATGTGGCACCATGTTTGTTTTTGAAGAGGGGTCTGCTGACCATGGCTTTAACCAAAGTGCTCTTCTGGCAGTTACTGAATATAACATGGCCCACGCAGAACATCTTAATATATCAATGGGCGCTTCCGCCATAAAGTCTGAAGCCAACTTTAGTTCATCAAGGGCTTTGATAATCTCATCTGAATCGATACCCTGTCTCAAGGCCAACTCAATGTTATCTGTCCAAGCTTTTGTCACTCTGGAAACCGAAGTTAGGGCCACAGCTGGCTTACAGGCCCCACCAGCTGCTTGATGAGCTTTCTTGAGGTCTGCATCGATTTTGCGATCGAGTAAGTCCTTAAAGGAAACTGCATCCTCGAAGGGCAAGGGGGGTGATATTTCTTGCCAATCTTATAATAGAGGCATCTACTGAAGGTAAAGAATCAAATAGCTGAGTATCTGAGTCCGATAAGGGGTATAACTTATGAAAGCGGTTATAGGCGACTGGCCCTTTTTCAATCTTCTGCCACTCCTCTGTAACTACTTCCCTTATCTCTTCCATAAGTGGGATGGTTGGTGCCTTTTTCTTTAAATGAGGAAAGCACATCCGAGATTTGACAGGCGGTTCGGGGGCTTCCCCACATTGGATCGCATCCTTCACTGCGACTACGAACGGCTCAATTAAACCAAAGTCAAAAGAGGAACAATGCTCCTCTGTTGCGTCTTTTTCTTTATCCGAACTGACATCAGCGCTTGTTTGCTGAATCGGGGCTTCCGCAGAAAACTCACTTGTTGACGGAGTTGCCAAATCATGAGATGAAGCCAATTCTTGGATTGAGTCCTTTATTAATTTTTTCATAACATCTATGGACTCTTGTTTTTTCCTTTTCTTTGTCTCCTGCTGCTTCCAGAAGACATGCCTTACAGACCAATTTCTCTGGAAGTGCTTCTCTACCGCAGACCCAGCAGGTCTCGTCTCTGGGGCAGGTGGAGTGGTGAGAGAGGCAGTTCCTCTTGCCATACGTCAAGGAGA